>NW_026057586.1:38268845-38520403 GCF_023721935.1 Panthera uncia | reverse complement strand
TGTCTCTCTCTGTCTCTCTCTGTCTCTCTCTGTCTCTCTCTGTCTCTGTCTCTCTCTCTCCTCTTGCTAGATGTTTTTCAATTTTGTTGATCTTTTCAAAGAACCAGCTCCTGGTTTCATTAATCTGTTCTTTTTAAAAAATTTCTATATCCTTTATTTCTGCTCTAATATTTATTATTTCCTTTCTTTTGCTGGCTTTGGGTTTTGTTTGTTCTTATTCTAGCTCCTTTAGGTGTGTGATTAGATTGTTCATTTGAGATTTTTTTGGCTTCTTGAGGTAGACCTATGTTGCTCTAAATTTCCCTCTTAGAATCACTTTTGCTGCATTTGAAAGGTTTTGGAAGTTTGTGTTTTGATTTTCATTTCCATGTAATTTTAAATTTCTTCTTTCATCTATTTGTTGCCCCATTCATTGTTTGGTAGCATGTTATTTAACCTCTATGTGTTTGTGCTCTTCCCAGATTTTTTCTTGGCGTTGATTTCTAGTTTCAGTGTTGTGGTCAGAAAAGATGCATGGTATTCAATTTTTTTTTTAATTTTTTAAGACTTGTTTTGTGGCCTAATATGTGATCTACTCTGGAGAATATTCCATGTGCTCTTGAAAAGAATGTGTATTCTGATGTTTTAGGATGGAATGTTCTGAATATATGTCAGATCCATCTGGTCCAATGTGTTGTTCAAAGCCACGGTTTCCTTATTGATCTTCTGTTGGGATGATCTTTCTATCAGTGTAAGTGGAATATTAAATTACTCTACTATCATTGTATTACTATCAGTTATTTCCTTTGTGTTTATTATTAACTGGTTCGTGTATTTGGGTGTTCTCATGTTGGGTGCACAAATATTTACAATTGTCATATTATCTTGTTGGATTGCCCCCTTTATTATGCAGTGTCCTTCTGTGTCTCTTGTTACAGTCTTTGTTTTAAAGTCTATTTCATCCCAAATAAGTGTTGCTACCCCAGGTTTTCTTTGACATATATTTGTATGATAAATGTTTCTTTTACCTCTTTCTTGATGTAGACATTTATCACTATGACCAATCCTCTTAGAACTACTTCTACTGAATCCCATAAGTTTTGGTATGTTGTATTTCCAATTTTATTTGTCTCAAGGTATTTTTAAAATCTCTTTTGATCCTTGATCCATTATTTTTCAGTAGTATGTTATTTAATCTCCACATATTTGTGAATTTTCATTTTCTTCTTATAATTTGTTGCTGGTTTACTATCCTTGTGGTTGGAAAAAAATGCTTAATATGACTTCAGTCTTTTTGAATTTATTGAAAGTTGTAGTCTAACATATGCTCTATCTTGGAGAATGCTTCGTGTGCTCTTGTTTTGTTTCTTTCAGATGGAATGTTCTGTATATGTTTGTTAAGTCCATCTGGGCTAAAGTGTTGTTAAAGGCCAGTATTTATTGATTTTTCTGTCTGGATGATCTATCAATTTGTTACTATTATTGTATTGTTACTATTATTGTAGTATTACTACAGTACTATTATTGTATTGAGGTCTATTTTTTTCCTTTAGTCTTCCTTTAATATTTACTTTAGGTGCTTCTATATTGGGTGCATAAATATTTACATGTCTTATATCCTCTTGGTAGATTGACTACTTTACCATTATGCAATGACCTTCTTTGTCTCTTATTGCAGTCTTTGTTTTAAAGTCTACTTTGTCTGATAGGAGTTTACTTTGTTTGATAAAAGCTTTCTTTTGATTTTCACCTGCATTTATATCTTTTTCCATCCTTTTACTTTCAGTTTGTATGTCCTTATATCTGAAGTCTCTTATAGGTGGTAACTAGATGGGCTTTGTTTTCTTAATCCATTCAGCCACTCTTTTTTTTTTTTTTTTTTTTAATGGTAAAATTTAGTCCATTTACATTTAATTGTTGAGGGTATGCACTTCCATTTTATTAATTGTTTTCTGGATGGTTTGTAGTTCCTCTCTTTTTCTTCTGTTCTCTTCCTTTGTGGTTAATGACTTCCTTTAGTGTTATCCTTAGATTGCTTTTTATTTGTGTATCTACTATAGGTTTTTGCTTTATCGTTACCAGGAGGCTTACATATAGCAACTTATATTTTTAAGTCTTTTCAGTTGATAACAAAATAAGTTTGAGCACATTCTGAAGCTCTACGTTTTTACTCTCCTATCATGTTTTGGTTTGATGTCACATTTTACATCTTTTTATCTTTTATATATTTAGTAATTATTTTAATTGTATTTTCACTACACTTTTATCACTTTTAAAGGTAATATGAAGGTTAAATCTACATTTACTAAATATTTTCCTTTACCAGTGAGGTTTATGCTTTTTAAATTTGTTTCATTGGTTTTATTTCATTGATTAAAATGTAAAAGAATATTAAATAGTAATAATGAGAAGTGGTTGAACATTCTTGCTGCTAATTTTAATGTCTAGTGCAACATTTTCCAACATGTACTCCATAGAACAGTGGTCCCACAATATGATCTGTGAAATGAAATCCAAGGATTTCATAAATGGGGAAACACATTTATTATATTGCCCTTCCTTGAAATGAACAGTTTGCCCTCTTATCTCCTCAAGTCATCTGTAAAATACATGTTACAAGTAAATGATTTTGTACTTCATGTTTGTTTTCTAATTTTCATATTTTGAGGGAGGAGAGGGAATACAAAAATGAATGGGTTCTATTCTCTAGGCAAGCCAGGATGAGCACACAGGGGCAACTCAAGAGTCCCCATCAATTTGAGATGATATAATTGGCAGTTTCTTAAACCTAAGTCCAAATAAGGAATGAAATTTTCTTCTGTCTTTCTTGCAAGAATTCTTTTTTTTTTCTTTACTTAAAAAAATTTTTTTTAATGTTCATTTGTTTCCAAGAGAGACAGACAGAGTGTGGGCCAGGGAGGGAGACACAGAATCTGCAACAGACTCCAGGTTCTAATCTGTCAGCACAGAGCCTGACGTGGGGCTCCAACTCACAAACCACAAGATCATGACCTGAACCGAAATCAGGTGCTTAACTGACTGACCCACCCAGGCACCCCTTTTTTTGCTTTCTGTAAAAATAGTTTTTGAGGGGCCACCCAGATGTGAACTGAAGCATCCTCAGTCTTTGCAAATGAATTTTTCAGACAGCTTTTCTCACAGTTTGTGACAAAGGACATGTGTAGGGAATGCAGACAGCACCATACTTCCCCATGGGCCAATGATTGTCCCTTTTGGTATAAGCCTGAGTTTTCTCCTCATAGAGCCTAGGGGCAGTTGAGGGAGACCTGGCATACTCATACGGTGGTATCAGAATATTTTGAGGCAGCCTCTTAGTAAACCCAGGTGGCCAAGGGTAATCTGACTTCAATTTTTATAGTTCTCTTTAAAATGTGGTTAGTTTTTTTTTTTTTCCTCTTTTTCCTCAAGAGTTCTAATGGCCATTTCCCAGAAACAGACGATGTTTACTGATTATGGTATTAAATGTTTTTGAGAAACACTAAAGTGTTGACTGCAGGTAAGGACAGTTCATATGTGTGTGTAAATTAAGGCATTCAATATTCAGTCTGAGTTTCTTGGATGAAAAAAGTGTAAAGATCCTTCAAAAGCCCTAAGAGAACCTGCAGGGTTTTTGTAATTGGGAGCTTTATAAATAATCATCAGCTGATAGTAAGGACTAGAACAACTGATCCTTTGAAATAGATTCCAACTCTAGAATTGTTTCTGTGAAATAATGACGATAAACCACATCACAATTATAATACTTTTTATTTTGCTGGCAATTAATTCTTCCCAGAGTGACAAGTACTATAATGACTGTGTGACATAAGAAAACTATATCAAAGGATGACAAAACCATAGTGGCATTATTGCTCCCTTAGTGTGGCTCAAAGATGATGATGCAACTAAAAATAACTTCATCAGTGACTGAAAGGATCAATGCCATTAGGTTCACTCTAAGTGATAGCTCTAACTTTGTTCTGTTCCTCAGGAGTATCTTTAGAACAATTCTGATTCATTTACTCATATTATTTTGAATGGTTTCGAGTTACCTTAGAAATATCCACAGAGGGGCGCCTGGGTGGCTCAGTCGGTTGAGCGTCCGACTTCAGCTCAGGTCACGATCTCGCGGTCAGTGAGTTCGAGCCCCGCGTCGGGCTCTGGGCTGATGGCTCAGAGCCTGGAGCCTGCTTCTGATTCTGTGTCTCCCTCTCTCTCTGCCCCTCCCCCGTTCATGCTCTGTCTCTCTCTGTCTCAAAAATAAATAAAAACGTTAAAAAAAAATTAAAAAAAAAAAAAGAAATATCCACAGAATATAACATGGTAAAAAAAAAAAAGTGGAAAAAGAAAACAAAACCATAAGAAAAATTTATATAAGATGAATTTGGGATACTGTGATTTAGTGCCCAAAGGCATGCCATAAATAACACTATATCATTTTTCCTATAACACAGATACCATATAACAGAGTATTCTTAATTCCACCTTCCAGACCTTATGACCTTGTCATTCATTTCACTTATCCCATCTGTGGCGATGGCCTGATACATTACTACTGTTAGTATTTGAAATAAATGGTTGTCATTTAGATTAGAGAAGAAATTATTTTACATTCATATATACTTTCTCCAGTACTCTTTATTGCTCTATCTAGATCCAATATTTCTGATCTTTAATTTTTCTCCTAAAGAACTTACTTTAACATTTCTTAAAGGCAGGTCAGCTGGAGATGACTTCCCTCAGGTTTTGTTTTATTATTTTTTTCCTCAGATAGTTTTTATTTTTCCTTCATTGTTGAAGAAAACTTTTGCTGGACAGAATTATAGGTTAGGCTTGATATCTTTCAAAACTATAAATATCTTATCTGTTAACTTGTTTGCATGGCTACTGACTGCTTTAACTCTTTTTTTAAAATGTATTTATTTAAATTCAAGTTGGTTAACATACAGTGTAGCATTGGTTTAAGGAGTAGAATCCAGTGACTCATCACTTATATATAACATCCAGTACTCAGCCCGACAACTGCCCTCCTTAATGCCCATTGCCCATTTAGTCCATCCCCCGACCCAACACCCCTCCAGCAACCCTTGGTTCTCTGTATTGACGAGTCTCTTATGGTTTGCCTTCCTCTGTGTATTTATCTTATTTTTCATTCTCTTCCCTTATGTTCATCTGTTGTGTTTCTTAAATTCCAAATATGTGTGAAATCATAGGATATTTGTATTTTTCTGACTGACTCATTTCACTTAGCATAATACACTCTAGTTCCACCCATCACCCATCATTGATTCTTCCACCCATGTTGCTGTAAATGGCAAGATTTCATTCTTTTTGATCATTGAGTAATATTCCATTGTATGTATATACCACATCTTCTTAATCTATTCATCAGTTGATGGACATTTGGGCTCTTTCCATAATTTTGCTGTTGTTGATAGTGCTGCTATAAACATTGAGGTGCATGTCCCCCTTGAATCAGCATTTTTGTATTCTTTGGATAAATATCTAGTAGTGCATTTGCTGGGTCACAGGGTAGTTCTATTTTTAATTTTTTGAGGAACCTCCATAGTGTTTTCCAAAGTGGCTGCACCAGTTTGCATTCCCACTAGCAGTGCAAAAGTGTCCCCCTTTCTCTGCATCCTTGCCAACATCTGTTTCATGAGTTTCTGACAGGTGTGAGATGGTATCTTTTTGTGGTTTTAATTTGTATTTCCCTGATGATAAGTGATTTTGAGCATCTTTTCATGTGTCTGTTAGCCATCTGGATGTCTTCTTTGGAAAAGTGTCCATTCATGTCTTCTGTCTATGTCTTCACTGGATTATTTGTTTTTTTGGGTGTTGAGTTTGATAAGTTCCTTATAGATTTTGGATATTAACCCTTTATCAGCTATATTATTTGCAAATATCTTCTCCCATTCCTTCAGTTGCCTTTTAGTTTTGTTGATTGCTTCCTTCACTGTGCAGAAGCTTCTTATTTTGATGAGGTCCCAATATTTCACTTTTGCTTTCTTTCACTTGCCTCCAGATATGTTTAGTAAGAAGTTGCTGCAGCTGAGGTCAAGGAGGTTGCTGCCTGTTTTCTCTTGTAGGATTTTGATGGTTTCCTGTCTCACATTTAGTTTTCTTTTTTTTTTTCATCAATTTTGAGTTTATTTTTTGTGTATGGTGTAAGAAGGTGGTCCAGTTTCATTCTTCTATGGGTCACTGTCCAGTTTTCCCAGCACCATTTGCTGTAAAGACTGTCTTTTTTCACTGGATACTCTTTCCCACTTTGTCGAAGATTAGTTGGCCATATATTTGTGGGTCCATTTCTGGGTTCTCTGTTCTGCTTTAACTCTTACTCATGTTATTCCATAAGAGGCTTCAAAAGTCCCCTTGTTTATTTCAAGAATTTGTCTTTTGATTTCTTCCTTTTGAATATGTTATGCCTACCTATAGCTTTTTGTTTGTTTGTTTAAGAGTTTACTTTTTACAGGAGCTTCAAGATCATGGCAAAATTGAGTAGAAGCTAGGTATTCCCCATTTATCCCTTGTCTGTACACATGCATAGTCTCTCCCATATCAACTTCCTGCATGTGGTGGTGCTTATGTTATAAGTGATGAATCTGCATTGACGTCATTATCACTCAGAGTCCATAGTCTACATTTGAGTTAATATTTGGTGTTGTATATTCTATGGGTTTGGACAAATTTTTAATGACCTATATCTACCATTATAGAGTCATAGAGAGTAGTTTTCCTGCCACATATCCCTAAAAATCCTGTGTTTGACACATGCATCACTCTCTTCTATCTAATCCCTGGCAACCATTGATTCTTTTACTATCTTCATAGTTTTGCCTTATCCAGAGTGTCATATGAGTGAAATCATACAGTAAGTTGCCTTCAGATTACTTCTTTCACTTAGTAATATGTATTTATGTTTCCTTCATGGATTTTCATGGCTTGAAGCCTCATTTCCTTTAAGCATTGAATAATATTCTATTGTCTGGATGTACTGCAGTTCATTTATCTACTCACCTACTAAAGAACATCTTGGTTGCTACCAAGTTGGCAATTATCGACAGAGCTGCTAGAAATACCTGTAAGCAGATTTTTGGGTGAACATAAGTTTTCACCTTCTTTGGGTGAATACCAATGAGCATGAATGCTGCATTTCATTGTAAGGGTATGTTTATTTTTGTAAGAAATGCAAACAGCCTTCCATAGTGACTGTACCACTTTGCATTTCCACCAGCAATGAATGAGAGTTACTATTACTCTAGTCTCACTAGCATTTGGTCTTGGCAGTGTTTCAGATTTCAGCCATTCTAATATGTGCATAGTGGTATTGGATTATTGTTTTAATTTGCATTTTCCTGATGACATAATACAGAACATCTTTTCATGCGCTTATTTTCTATCTGTACATTTTCTTTGGAGTGTTTCTTAAGCTCTTTGGCCTATTTTTTTTTTTTAAACAAGTTGTCTGTTTTCTTGTTGAGTTTTAATAGTTCTTTGGAGCAGTTCTTTCAGATATGTCATTTTGCAAATATTTTCTCCCAGTTTTTTTTTTTTAAAGTTTATTTATTTTTGAGACAGAGAGAGACAGAGCATGAACGGGGGAGGGGCAGAGAGAAGGAGACACAGAATCGGAAGCAGGCTCCAGGCTCTGAGCCATCAGCCCAGAGACCGACGCGGGGCTCGAACTCACAGACCGAGAGATCATGACCTGAGCTGAAGTCAGACGCTTAACTGACTGAGCCACCCAGGCACCCCTCCCAGTTTTTAATTTGACTTTTCAGTCTCTTGATAATTCCTTTCAAAGAACCAGTGTTCTTAATTTTTAATGAAGTCCAAATAATCACTTATTGCTTTCATGTATTGTGTCTTTTGTTTTGTATCTAAGATGTCATCATCATACCCAAGGTCATCTAGATTTTTTTTCCTTCTAGGGATTTTATAGTTATGCATTTTACACTTTAAGTCTGTGATCCATTTTACTTTTATTGAATTTTTAATTAATTAAATTTTAGTTTTCATTAATGTAAAAATTAAATTAAATTTAAAAATTAAATTTAATTAAAAATTAAATTTTTAATTAAATTTAATGAAAATTAAAATTTAATTAATTTAATTTAATTTAAATTTAATTAATTAATTTTAATTTAATTTAAATTTAATTTAATTAATTTAAATTTTTAATCAGTTAGTTAAAGTAGGGTCCACGCCCAGTGTGGAGCTTGAACTTGCTACCTGAAGATCAATAGTTACATGCTTTACCAACTCAGCCAGCCAGACAGTCCATCTTTCATCCGTTTTAAATTAATGTTTGTGAAAGCTGTAAGATCTGTGTCTAGATTGATTCCTTTTTACATGTGGATGTCCAGTTGTTCCAGAACCACTTTTTGAAAAGACTATCTTCTGCCATTGCATTCCCTTTGCTTTTTTGTCAAAGATCAACTGCCTATATTTATAGGGGTCTGTCTCTGGATTCTATTCTATTCCACTGATTTGTTTACTCTTTGCCAAAGAAACACTGTTGAATATTTACTGTCCCCTTGAAATAAGTCTCAAAGTCAGATATTGTTACTCTTTCAACACTGTTCTTCAATATTCTGTTGGCTATTTTGGGTCTTTTGCCTTTCTAAAATAACTTTAGAATCAGTTTGTTTTAGTCTGCACCGTAACTTGCTGGGATTTTGATTGAGCTTAAGGTGGGAAGAACTTGAGTCTTTTCCATGAACATGAAATATCCTTCTATTTATTGAATTCTTTGATTTCTTTCATTTCATCAGAATTTTATAGGTTTCCTCATGTAGAACTTGAGCATATTTTGTTAGATTCATGCCAATGTATTTCAGTTTCAGCGATTCCAATATAAATAGTATTGCTTCTATTTTCAAATTCCACGTGTTGACTGCTAGAATATGGGCAAGCAATTGACTTTTGTCAATTTTGACTAGTGTTCTGAAACATGGCTATGATTACTTACTAGTTCCAGGAGTATTTTCATTGATTCTTTTAAATTTTCTATATAGATGATTATGTCATCTGCAAACAAAGACAATTTTATGTTTTCATCCCAATTTGTATACAGTTTATTTTCTTCTTTCATTTTATCACATTAACAAAGATTTCCAGTATGATATTGAAAACGAGTGGTGATAGAGAACATCCATGCCTTGTACCTGATCTTATGGGAAAGCTTCAGGTTTCTTACCATTAGGTATGATGTTAGCTGGAGGGTTTTTGTTGTTGCTGTTGTTTGTTGATTTAATTTTGAGACAGAGCGAGATAGAAAGCAAAAGTGAGTTAGGGGCGGCAGACAGAGAGGGAGAGAGAGAATCCCAAGCAGTCTCTGTCCTGACAGCACTGATGCAGGGATCAATCTCATGAACTGTGAGATCATGACTTGAGCCAAAATCAAAAGTCTAACACTTACCTCACTGAGCCACAGGGACACCCAGTTGGAGGGTTTTTGTAGATAGTCTTTATCAAGTTGAGGAAGTACCCCTCTATTCTTAGTTTACTGAGAGTTTTTCATGAGTGGGAGCTGAATGTTTCTCCTAAATAATTGTTAAGGAGTGTTTTATGGTTTGGAATGTGGTCTATTTTGGTGAATGTTTCATGTGAACTAGAAGAATGTGTATTCTGGTATTGTTGGATGAAATAGTTTATAAATATCAATTATGTCAATCCAGTTGACTAATGGTGCTGTAGAGTTCAACTCTGATCATGTAATTTTTTATTCATATGACCATGTAAGTTTTTTTTAACCTGTTGATGTGATGGGTTATATTAATTTTTCAAATGTTGAACCAGCCTTGCATACCTGGACTACATCCCACTGAGTAGTGTTGTATACCTTTTTTATACGTTGTGGGACTTGATTTGTTACTTGCTATTACTGAATATTTTTGCACTTATACCCATCAGAAATAGTGGTCTGTAGTTTTATTGTAATATCATTGCCTGGTTTTGGTATTAGGATAATTCTGACCTCATTAAAAGAATTCCCTGTACTTCTATCTTCTAAAAGAGATTGTAGAGAATTGGTATAATTTCTTCCTTAAATGTTTGGTAGGATTCACCAGTGAACTCGTATCCACCTGTGCTTTCTGTTATGGAAGGTTATTAATTATGAACTCATTTATAGTTAAAGACTTTGTCCAATCATCTATATGTTCTTGTAGGAGTGTTGGCAGATTGTATCTTTCAAGGAATTGATCCAATTCATTGAGGTTATCAAATCTGTGGGCATAAAGTTGTTAATACTATTTCTTTCTTGTCCTTTTGTTATCCTTGGGATATGTAGTGATATTTCCTCATTTGTGATATTAGTGATTTGCATCTTCTCTTTTTTTCTTAATTACCTTGGCTAGAGGCTTATAAATCTTAATGATCTTTCAAAGAATCATCTTTTGGTTTTGTTCTCTGTTGATTTACTATTTCAATTTCATTTATTTCTCCTCTAATTTTTGTTATTTCTACCCACTTTGGATTGAATTTATCCTTTTTCTAGTTTCCTAAAATTGAATGTTGTGTTGATTTTAGAACTTTTTAAACATATACATTAATGCTATAAATTTCATTCTAAAGGCTGCCTTCATTGTATCCCACAAATTTTGATAAATTTGAATTTTCATTTAATTCAAAGTATGTAATTTTTTAATTTGACCTGTACATTATTTAGAACTGTTTAATCTCCAGTTGTGTATTTTCTAGCTATCTTTCTGTTATTGATTCCTTTTTGGTCTGAGAGCATATGTTGTATAACTGAAGGGTTGTTTTTTTTTTTTAATTTTTAAAAAATTTAGGGGCACCTGGGTGGCTCAGTCGGTTGGGCGGCCGACTTCAGCTCAGGTCATGATCTTGCGGTCCGTGAGTTCTAGCCCTGTGTCGGGCTCTGTACTGACAGCTCGGAGCCTAGAGCCTGCTTCATATTCTGTGTCTCCCTCTCTCTGACCCTCCCCTGTTCATGCTCTGTCTCTCCCTGTCTCAAAAATAAATAAACGTTAAAAAAAATTAAAAAAAATATTTATTTATTTTAAGGGAGAGCAAGTAGGGGAGGGGTAGAAAAAGGGAGAGAGAGAATGCCAAGCAGGCTCCACACTGTGAGTGCAGAGTCCAACGTGGCGCTCGAACCCACCAACCATGAGACCATGATCTGAACCAAAACCAAGAGTCAGACGCTTAACTCACTGAGCCACCCAGGAGCCCCTAACTTCACTTTTTAAACGATTGTTAAGGAGTGTTTTATGGTTCAGAATGTGGTCTATTTTGGTGAATGTTTCATGTGAACTAGAAGAATGTGTATTCTGGTATTGTTGGATGAAATAGTTTATAAATGTCAATTATGTCAATCCAGTTGACTAATGGTGCTGTAGAGTTCAACTATGTCCTTACTGATTTTCTGCCTACAGAATCTATCCTTTTGTGATAGAGTGTTTTTGAGGCCTCTGACTATAATAGCAGATTCATCCATTTCTCTTTGTGGTTCTATCAGTTTTTGCTTCATGTAGTTTGATGCTCTGTTGTTAGGCACATACACATTAACGATTATTCTGCCATTTTAGAGCCTTGAGCCCTTTATAATTAATGCTCCTCTATATTCCTGATAACTTTCCTTCCTCTGAATCTTCTCTGCCTGCAATTAATATAGCTACTCCTGTTTTCTTTTGATTACTGTTGGCATGATATTTATTTTTTCATCTCTTTTCATCTATAGGTGTCCTTATTTTTTAAGTGGGTTTCTTGTAGACAGCAAACACTTCAATTTTGTCTTTTTGTCCACTCTAATAATACGTGTTTTAATTGGTACATTTGTGCCACTGACATTCACAGTGGATTCTTGATATAGTTGGATTAATATCTATGATATTAGCTACTGTTTAGTCTTCCACTTTTCCCCCTGCATTTTGTTGTTCCAATTGAGCATTTTATGATTCTATTTTCTCTCCTTTCTTAGCATATCAGTTATACTTGTTTCTTTTAATTTTTTGAGTGTTTTCTGTATAATTTGTAATAGATTTACAACTAATTCAAGTGTCCTTTCATATAAAACTATACCACTTCACAGATAATTCAAGTACCTAGTAATAACAAAATAATCCTAATTTTTCCCTCTTATCCTTTGTATCATTGCTGTCATTCAATGCACTTATGTATAAGCATACATCATTGGATATATTGTTGCTATTAAATTTTGAACAAACCTGTTTCAGATCGATTAAAAAATAGAAATAATGAAAGCTTTTAATTTTTTTCATTCTTTCTCTGATGCTCTTTTTATGTAGATCTGAGTTTCTTACCTATGTCATTTTCCTTTTCTCTAAAGACTATTTTTTTAACAATTCTTGCAAGGAATGTCTGCTGTCAACAAATTCCCTTAATTTTTATGTTTCCAAGAAAGTTTTTATTTCTCCTTCACTTTTGAGGCATTACTAGGTAGAATTATAGGTTGGTGGCTTTTTTTCTCTTAACACTTAAACTATTTAAGTCTATTCTCTTTGCCTTGCATGGTTTCTGAGAAGTTGAATACAATTCTCTGCTCCTCTATAAATGTTTTCTTCCCTCTGATTTCTTTCAGCATTTTAAAAAACTATTTGGTTTTCTTAGCTTGAAGATATATGCCCAGGTTTAATTTTTTTGGCCTCTGTCCTGCTTGGTCTCTGAGCTTCTTGGGTCTGTGGTTTGGTGCCTGACATTAATTTGGAGAAATTGTCAGTTGAGCATTCTCATTTCAAAGATTTCTTCTGTTCCTTTCTCTTTCTTCTTCTCTGGTATTTCTAGTGTTGTTGCTACAACTTGTGTAATTGTTCCACAATCCTTGGATATTCTGTTTTCAGTTTTCTCCTTGACTTTTGGTTTTTTAAGATTCTACTAAGATATCCTCAAGCTTGGAGATTCTTTACTCAGCCATGTGTATCTGGTCTAATAAGCCCATCAAAGGCATTTATTCATTTCAGTTTACAGTGTGTTTTTTTATCTCTAGCAATTATTATTTTTTGAGCTTCCATCTTTGTTCACATTGCTCATATGGTCTTGCATAGCGTCTTTTTTTTTTTTTTTTTTTTTTTTTTTTTTTTAAATCCGTTACAGGCCTTAGTATACCAGTCATAGTTTTTAAAAAGAAATTCCCAGTCCGGTAACACTAACATCTCTACCATGTCTGATTCTATGGCGCTGTCTCTCCAGATTGTGTCTTTTGGCTTTTTGGTATGCCTTGTAAGTCTTTTTGATAGCTGGATCTGGGTAAAATGAACTGCTATAAATAGACCTTTAGTAATAGATGGTGAGGTGTGGGGGGGGAGGGGCGTGTTCTATAATTCTATATTCAGCTCTCAGTCTTCAAGGGAGCCTCTGTCTCTGGATTGTGAACTTCATATGTGCTTCTCAGATTTCTGCCCCCTTCAGTGGGACAGGATGGCTGGAGCTTGCTATTTTCCTTCCTCCATGTGGAAGGGTTAGGGCTGGCTGGAGTTGGGTATTTACTGTCCCCCAGGTTGTTGAGGCTCTGATAAAACCCCATCAGGCTAGGCGTGGGTGAAATAATTTCTCCTGTGGGCAGATTCAAGAAGAACAAAATTCTCTGGTGTATTTCAAAATGTTTTATTTTCCCCTCTTCCTACTGGAAGCACGAGGGGATTTTTCTCTACAATTCATCATGAGTACCTGATAGAATTCCCGGGGATAAAATTCACAACAGTATGGAGGCTGCTTTATGACTGGATCTCCCTGGAGTTACAACTCTCAGATTTGTCCACACTGAGCCTCTAGCGATTCATTACAGTTCAGGTTTTCCTACCTTAGCACTGGTTCCTGCCCGGGTTTCTTTCATGGGGCTCTGGTACAGTAAGTTTTGATTCTTTGTATTTACTGTTGGTTTCCCCAATTTGGGGGGCAGTGGTTTACCCTGTGGTTTCACTTCTCTTTAAGAATACAAGGACACCTATTGATTTTTCAGTTTTTTCAACTTTTTACTTACTAGTATAGAGTGGCAACTGCCAAGTTTTTCTTATATGCTTAACTGGGAATGGGAAGTCTCCTAATTTTTTGGTTGTTGTTTTGTTTTTAATGTTCATCAGCTTGATTAACCTGCAATTTATGTATTCCTGTATCTGAGCTTGTTGTACCCGAACTACCTGTATCTGTGGTTTTGTTTCTGTCATTAATTTGGGGGAATTTGAAACCATTATTAACACAAATATTTTTTTCTGCTTCATTCTTTGTCTTATATTTCAATTATGCATATGTTACATCTTCTGAAATTGTCCCACATTTATTAGACTTTTATAATTTTAGTTTTTTTCTTTTTTCCATTTCAGTTTGAGAAGGTTACATTGACCTGTCTTCAAGCTCAGTTTGTCCACTTCACTGATGAACCCAGCAAAAGCTGCTCCATTTCTGTGTTTTTTGATTTATAGCATTAATATTTATTCTTCCTTAGAGTTTCCAACTCTGTTTACCTACCTATTCTTTCATGTTTGTCTTCTGTGTCCACTGGAGCTCTTAACATATTGATTGTAGTTATTTTAAATTCCATATCTTCTGCTTTTAATATCTGTGCCATATGCAAGTCTAGTTCTCATGCTTGCTGTGTTTCTTCAAATGGTGGGGTCTTTTGCTGTTTCCTATGCCTTGTTATTAGTTGTTGTTGAAAGCTAGACATATTTTATTGGATAATGAGAACTGAAGTAAATAGGCTTTTACTGTTAGGATTTATGTTCATGTGTCTAGGTATTAGGCTGTGTTTAATAATGGCTAATGCAGTGAGTGTCAAGGGCTTCAAATTCCTCTAGTAACTTTGTTTTTATTTGTTGTTGGTCTTAATTTCTTTTTGAGTTTGGCTTTCGTAAGTTCTCCTTCTCAGAGAGTATGCATCCTGCTGTTTGTTTAGCTATAACCCACTGTTATTATACTAAAACCCTGTTGGTATAGTGCCATGGTGCATGGGAGGGGGCACTTCCTGTGTTATAGTTCAATCTCAGCCTTTAAGTGGGCTTTTGTCTCCTGGCTTGATCTTTGCAGAGTTTCTACTGTAGGGTAGCGCCCCCCCCTCCCCCCGCCAAGTTAAGACCAGAAGGATTGGGTGTAGAGGAAGAATGGGAGGGATGTCTTTCCCACAGTTGGGCTAAAACTCTGATAAAGCCTTTCCCCATGAAAAGAAGGCTGCTGCTATGGCAAATGCTCCTTATTTCACAATGATTATTCTTTTTCTCTTCCTAAGTCACAAGGGGATCTTGCTTAGATCTTCCCCAGGACAGCCAAATGGAGCTTTTGTAGATAAAGTCACTGGTTATTGCTGATTATTGGCCCTCTCATAAGAATGCAACCCTCCAGAGTTTCTCTCTGTCATGCTAGTCTACACTCAGCCTCCAGAAACTTGTCAGTTATCATTTAGGTATTCCTACCAGTTATGCTAGTGGTTGCTGTTCCAAGTAAGTAGATCTTGGCCAAGGCCCTTTATTTTTGTCTGTGTTTCCACATTACTGAGTGGCAGTTGGCCCCGAGTCCTCAGTTCTCTGGGTCCAAGAAAAGTGATTATCAGCCCAGTATTTTCTTGTTATTGGTATGGGAAACACAGTCTCTAAGCTCTTTATACAGCAGAGCTAAAACTGGAAATTTCTTGCCCTTGATTTTTATTTGGTAAGATTCGCTGCTTAAAAAGTAATTCTATCTTCATCCTACTGGCCTTAAGGGGACATTCCTCTTCTTCAATTACTGGGCCTAAGTATGGAAATAAGACACTTTATAGTCTTAATGGAGACTGCTGGAACTTTGGAGCAAGACTTTTAAAAAGACTTGAAGATAACACAGGGAAATTTTCATCACAGAAATATTATGTGGTTTACAGGATACAGATTACTTCATTTAAGTTTAGAATTGCCTGCAAGTGACCTCTTTGCCAATCTTCCAGTAGCTTCTCTGTGGCAAAGGTGATTCTCCCCAACCCCTTGGAGTCTTCTCAAATGTTTGTCAATCTACTAAAGACCAAAGGCATTGGCAGAGAGAAGTGAAAAATCCTTCCAACCATGTTCTGGCTGGAGATGTGGCCTTTTCATATGAGGGTTCCTTTCATTGGGCCATTCACCCTCTACCTTGTGTTGCAAAATCATCTCAAGGTCTCAACCGGTCAGCCCTCCCCCAAAGGCAACAATCCACCTTAAGGCAGAAGACAATTTGGAAGGAATAAATGTATATGCCTACTGGGTAGTAGATACCCAGTAAGCATCTGTTGAATTGAGGAATGAATGAAACTAGGTCTAGAAATTTGAAGCAGAGGAAAGTAGATTTGAGACAAGATAGTAAGTTGGTTTTGAGTGCTTTCTGATGAGCTCACTTCCAGAATACGAGGGAAAAGTAAATTGGGAAAAAAAAAAGTCTAACAAAAATGGTTGTTGCAGTCACCTCCCTTTACCAAAGGAAAAGCAGATATTTGGGAGAATTTGGAACTGAGAATGAATTTAAGGCTGTAGTTTTAACAGGCATTGTAGCCTAACTAGTATTTTTGCATCAATCCTAATCCTCATATGCACACACTTCTTGATTCCCTACAATTTGTCCCCCACTAAGCACTCAGAGAATTTTCCAAAATATGAATTTGATTATATTATTTCTCTGAATTCCTACAACCTAAAATTAACCACATGTTTAATATCATCGTTCCAAGCCAATTTGTTACCTTGCATCAAATCTTTGTCTTTCTCCTAGCTGCATCTTTTGCACCTTCCTCAAATAATGCCTCCTCCAATCACATCCAGCCAGTTCCAACATAAACCACACATTTCCACATGGCCTTATAGCTATGCCATATTTTACTTGAACTTCTATGCATCTCTTAAAGCTCAGCTTACTTCCTATGTAGACTTGACTGAAGAGTCCCTCCCTCTGGCAGTTTCAGTTGCTCTGTGTTCTATTTTATTTAATATGTGTAGCATAAAAATGAATTTTAAATCTTTTGTTTCCTAGGGGCAGGTGTATACTATTGACCAGCGGGCCTTTGTTCACTGAGCAGTATGGGGTATACAGTATGAGAAACAGTGTCCATGGCTGAAAACACAGACTAGTTTCAGCTGCCCACATCTGATAGCCCTGCTCTATATCCAACCATACCATCTATGTAATCTTGTCAGGTTATCTCCCCTCGGTGCATTAATTTCCTCAAGTATAAAAATGCATATGATGATAGTAAATCCTAATCCATTGGACCTTCACAAGGATGAAATGAGTCCATTCTTGGAGTATTAGACATTTAAGTACAGAATGTTTGCTATGGTCATGGCCAGAAGGATGAGGATAGTGATGATGGTATGCAGAATTAGAGGCATTGAATTGCATGGTGGTAAAGCTATCTGAGTTGGGTTGGAGGAGGAGGAGGAGGGAGAGTCCAGGAGGGAAAAGACAAAAGTTAAGGAGGCCGAGCATAGAAGGAACTCATCGCTGGTACTGCAAATAGTGAGTTTTAGAAAACAGTCCCATCTAGTTAAGATTTTAAGTATTTTTCTAGTAATTCAGTGTTGTAACCTTCCCATATTCCCACCTGCAATATGAGATGACTAAATGTACTTTATGAATAACCTGTTTGGTGCCACAGGGTACTGAGATCTGTTTCAGTGTAGTGTGGGGTACAAGTACCATTTGTGGGGATAGCTGACTTCAAATTGCAAGTCTGTGTCTTTTAACAATCAGGAAGGAAGCACCTGTATGTTACTGATACTGTAAAAAAAAAAAAAACACTCTCTAGCTTTCATGGCCTGAGAGAATAATAACCAGGGTAGGAAGGATATGAGTGTTTGTCTCTGAACTCCCTCAAGTGAAACCACTGGAATCTCAACACTTTCTTTTTACACTCGCCTCCAAAAAAATTCCTTAGCCATTACCTGCGAGCATTCCTGAACAGTTCTCTTAGCCACGCTCAGCTGGCTGATAGTCCACAATGAAAATGCATGTTTCTTGTTGTTTTCTTCTTTTATGAGTAACCCTGTTGCCATCACCACTCCCAGCGATCCTAATGGGCCAGCCTTGTTCCATCAATTGCTGATGATACCTCTTGTGCTTCACCTCTTTCAATTTTTTTCATGTTCAGACACATTCTTTCCGAAAATTTTGGGATATTTCCTTAGGACAAATCAGAGTACATTAAAACTAATGCTTCTTGTTATGCAACCCGAACTTTCCATCTTAACAATGAAGTGTCCAGAGTAGAGCCCTTGAGGAATGATCCTCCTTCATCTGGAAGGGCACTCTCCAGGAAGTATTGGATCGCTTTGTCTAATAAGTGGTAAAGATATTTGAGTTGGGTTGGTGGAGGAGGAGGGGGAACAAGCCTTTGTTCCTAACTTGTGTTCAAGAGCTTAAGTTCTGAGGACAGCTATCCATTTGGAAAAGTGTTCTGCACACATCTCCTGGGGGTGCTAAGAGTTTCATGCAAGCCAGAGCAATCTGTTCTGGTGCACTTGAACTCCGTACTGGGTTCCCTCTTACACTTTTCACTGGAATTGTACTCTGCTGGAAGCTTGATTTCAATTTATTCCAAGCTCAGGGCCAGTGGTCTATAACTGTTCTGTTCTATTCCTTATCCGTGTGAGCGCCAATGAGCGTGAAAACCCATCAGCACATGTGATGTTTTGAGAGCTCTTTTTATGGATTTATTAAACCATTAACAGCCATGTGTGCCATCAAAGTAGCCTCATGTGAAGGCGAGATTTATTCAATTCTGGATTTTCCTGCACATGGAAGATAATCATATTTTAAGATGTGCTTTTGGAAATTTGTGACCTAATTTAAGAGTATTTTCCAAAGCAGAAAATTAAGTAATCTGGTATGAAATAATTGGCTTAAGAGGCCAAGGTCAATTTAGTCTATTTTAATTCGGATCTTGTTTATTTCCTTAAAATATTTAAAGATAGCTGCTATTACAGTGGTAGAAAACAATTGTAAGTGAATCACAAAGGAGGGAGACAGAAGAAGCAGGTATCTGGGATGAGTTAGTTATGACAGAAGCGTGGAGCTTTAGCTTTGAGGCTTCTGTCCACAGGGTCAGATGTATAAACGGATTTGAGTTGTTGCTGACATCTGTTGAATGTTTACCATGTGTCAGGCCCAATTCTAAGGGCCTTTTTATGTGTGAATTTCTTTTACTCCCATAACTCCCTATGAGGCAAGGGTTATTGACATGCACATTTTACAGATGAGTAAACTGAGGCAGAGGGAGGTAAATAACTTGCCCAGGGTAATACAGCTAGTACCTGAGAGCTGGAATCTGAACTGACGTAATCTGACTTGAGGATTTATGCTCTTAAGCACAATGATTCCTTACTCTCCAGTAAGGGAACACCATGAGGTAAAGACTTTCTTGCCCTGAGTTTAAGAAAAATATATTCAGTAATGTAATGTAATGTAATAGAAATGTAATGGAATAGAAATGTAATAGAATAGAATGTAATAGAAAAATGAAAATCAAAACCTTGGTCCCAGTTGCGCAAGAGAAACAATACATTCTCCACACGGCAACTTCTTGTGTCGCTATCTTAAAATTAGGGGAACAGCTAATTAACTTAGAGATGTACACACTTGGCTTTATAACGTCATAACTTAGCACAGATTAGCCAATGCTTAAAATTATGTAGTCTTGGGGTGCCTGGGTGGCTTGGTCAGTTAAGCGTCCGACTTCGGCTCAGGTCATGATCTCACGGTCCGTGAGTTCCAGCCCCGCGTCGGGCTCTGTGCTGACAGCTCAGAGCCTGGAGCCTATTTCAGATTCTGTGTCTCCCTCTCTTTCTGCCCCTCCCCTGTTCATGCTCTGTCTCTCTCTGTCTCAAAAATAAATAAACGTTAAAAAAAATTATGTAGTCTAGATTATTGATTAAAGTCCTGTACCTATAAAAGTCACAATGCTGGTTTGTAGAATGGTGTTATTTCAATGAGCACTGGGTAATGTTTAGGGATGCCTTGCTTTATCTCCACATAGACGTGGGGTTTGGTATGGGGAGTTATGGAAGTGGAAGGGACCAATTTGGGCAGGAAAAAAAAACGTCCCGTGTAATTATGTAATTAAATGCTCTTATCTATAAAAGAAAGTATCCTACAAGATATGCATTTTAAAATCAGGGATCGTACATATTATATTACACATGAAATTTACTCCATTAGTTAAGAGTTAAAAAGAACCTGAAATAAATGAGTTAATACTAATAAATAATATGTGTTGCCTTTAATATTCAGAAAGAGTTTGATTTTTAGAAGTTCACCCTTACATTTACATTCCTTCAGGTTATGCTATATGGTAAGTTTATATAGAGCTAATTATTAAACTGGTCACATTTTAAATAACCCTACAGAAATAACAAATCATCTTTATTTTCAAAACGTGTCTGGGGCACCTGGGTGGCTCATTCAGTTGAGCAACCGACTTTGGCTCAGGTCATGATCTCGTGGTCCGTGAGTTTGAGCCCCGCGTCAGAATTTGTGCTGACAGCTCAGAGCATGGAGCCCGCTTTGAGTTCTGTGTCTCCCTCTCTGTTCTTCCCCTGTTTGTGCTCTCTCTCTCTCAAAAAATAAACATTAAAAAATTTTAAAAATGTGTCATATATATATATATATATCTGTGTGTGTGTATATATAATATTTAAGCATATATATATACATATGCATATATATACATATATATGTATATATATAGGGGCTTTAAAAAATATATATATTGGTTTTTCCCTCTATTTTACTGGTAGCCATCTTATGTTCCTTCTTGTTTCACTGTTTATTTTGGAAGTAGAAAGTATTAGATGTGGGTAAAAGGCAACTGAGCATGTAATTTCTTTTAGCAAAAAGAAAAATTTTGTAAAAGCTTGAAAAACTAGCTTTTTGGCTAGTTACTATTTGTTGTTAGTCTCTCTTCCAGTAGGGGGCAGGATGTAGCAATCTGTAAACTCAAACTTCTCAGGGGTTAAATGAGGAGCAGTATCACCTTCATTTGAAGTTACTGTTTAATTAAAAAGCTGTTATTTTTTCTCTGATATATATGTTCTGGTTAATTAAGTCCCCCAAAGTGAGATTGTGATAATTTGCAAAATACTGTATTGTAACAAATTAACACGTAGCCCAGTTCTCTTCCAGAATGCCTATACGCTTACACAGATTTCAAGGGAGTATTTTCCATTGTTGATAAATAAACAAATGGAAATTTTTACACATGCCAGGCTCTACCCAGGTGTTGTATGCTAGGATGAGAAGACCACGTAGATGTTTATTCTTAACTAGAGGGGTTCACGTATGAGGTGCTTTGCCCGGCCCTCTTCCAGGCTGTGGGTCGCAGAAGTGAATGGTGCAAAGGCTCTGCCTGTGAGCGGCCTGCATTCTACAGAACAGATCCACACAGAAATTGTTGCCTAAATAAAATATATATAGGCACTCATAATTGTTACAAAATGAAATAGGTTGGAAAGTGATCAGGTGGTCGGGAAGAGCTTTCTGGACTAGGAGGCAGTCCCCAAATTCTAAATGGGCTGCTTTTTACTAGCTCATTTTTAGGTCCGTGATTTGCCACTGAGAACCACTTTTCCCACTAAAAATAAAACATGGGGATTATGTTCCTAAAACAGCTCGTAAAAGAACTGAGTCAGAAAAAAACAAAACGAAGCAAAACAAAACAGTGTTTGAATTCTGGTTGGAATACTTATTAGTATCCTAGTATGCTTTAGATGCTCATTTGACCTAACATTCTTTCCTCACCTGTAAGATCATGAAAATACCATAATTAGCAAGGTTATTGGGAACATTAAAGATAACTTAAGAAAGGGGCCTAGTAGACTGCCAGGCATATAGTGGAGAACAGCTATGGTCCATAATATAATCTTGTAGACCAGTAGTTGACAAGCATTTCTATAAATGGTCAGATTTTTTGGCTTAATGGGCCATGTAGTCTCTGTTGCATTTGCTTGACTATTACAGTGTGAAAACAGCCATAGACAACATGTAAGTGAATGAACGTGGCTGTGTTCCAGTGAAACTTGACTTATAAAAACAGTGAGCAGGCTGGATTTGGCCAGCTGGCCATAATTTTATAACCCCTGCCCTGGAATATATGTATATATAACTATTGATAAAAGTACTCGTAACTGGAATATATTAAAACGGAACCAAATCACCCGGTGTAGCACTATTTCTGTGGTAAAAGGCATTCAGTAGTGTCCCATTGTGCCAGGAACTTGCCTTTAGCCTGTTGGAGAGCTAGCGACTCTCCTACCTCCCCAGTCTTTTCTTGCTAGAAGTCAGAAGTAGTCCATGGCCCCAGGGCTGTGCTTCTGTCAGAGCAGAACTGCTCAGGGATATAGTGGAATCTCTAGGATGAGTGAGAGGTGATTTACTTGTGGGGAAAGTTGCCATGGGCTTCAAATCTTCTCTACAGCGTGACTTCTGCGAAATGCTGTGAAACTCCGAGCTTTCTGGGCATCCCTTTATTTTCCTTCAAACATGCCCACCTACTGGCCCCCTCTCGCTTCCTTTTCTCCGGTCTCAGTTAGTTTTGAAATGATAAAGTTGCATCAGAATCACTTGGGAGGACTTTAAAAAAGGCAGATTGCTTTATCCTAACTACACTGTTAGGCCACCCACCCCTACCTGCCCCATTCTGACTCAGATACCACTATGCTGGTGCTCAGGTGTCTAGACTAGTCACACCTATAAATTGCTAAAAGATCTATTGAGGCATAGTCAACATTTGAAGAATTCATTTCAACAAAACTTGACTCGATAGGGCAGCACTGAACCAGAAATAGTTAGGCACACTCGGCCAACAGGGGTGCGGGGAGAGACTTATGCAGAGAAAGTGTGGAAGCAAAGAAAAGAAACTGATGATAGCTTAAAGCCTAGTGGGCTGTTGGTGATTGGTTGTCCTTAGCGTTTGATTTTGTAGCCACGAGGCATTGACAGGCTTAGATTTTGACTTGTTTACGTAGACTGCTGCAGCAATGGCCTCCCTATGTAATGATGGGAACAGACGCTACCTCAAACAATTGTTTGCCTTTGGAGAACTACAGACTGGCAAGGCCCTTTCTCTGAAGGAGAGAAAAAGAGATCCTTTTTCTTTTTTTCCTTTCTCTCTCCTCGCCAGGCCATTCTGACGCCACAGAACTACCTCTCATCACCTTAACTAGGAAGTTTGGCACCCAGGGAAGCACACAGGGAACTGAGGGCCCTGAGAGGGAGTTGGGAGGGAAGAGAAGTAGAAGCATGTGTGAAGATGTGCAGTCTGGCGGGCTGCCTTCCTTTAATAAGCCTTGGAGGCTGGGCCCAGCCCACAGAGACCTGCCCAGTGTTAGATGCCACCTCTTTGTGGCTAGAGAAGCACCGGGTGTCATCTATCGATCATGAGAGAAAGCGTAAACATTTTCACAAGTAAACATGGCTACCTTGCACGCCTCCCCCTGCCCTCTCCCCACAAAAACCTAATCAAAAGATTAGTCAAAACTAATTTTACTCTCATGTTCTAAGTCTTCTTTAAGGTAAAAAATGAGCTGGAATCAGATGTGCGATGGCATAAAGATGGTGTTTATGGCATAAAAAAAGACATCATTAGGGGAATTTAAGAATTAGGACTGGAAACTTGGCATGTGCCTTTGTGTTTATATAGTGCGCTCATGTTATTTTCTCATCATAAGGTTTTATGTAAAACTTTTAGGATTTTTCATTAATGTGAACTAAATTATTTGGCAGAGTAGTGTGGTAATTAAGACCGCCACTTCTTAGCTGAACGGCATTGGAAAAGCTAATTTTACCTGTCTGTGCTTTAAGTTTCTCGTCTGTAAAATGAAGGCCATGCTGTCTCCCTCACATATATGATAAAAGGGTAATAAGTTACACCATTCGAATAGAATTGATACACGGTACTGTTCAAAGCACACTGGCTATCATGGACCGGAGCATCATAACTCTTCATTTAATGTAGTAAGTCCTGCACTGATTCTCCTTTTTCATTTAAAAACAAAAGGAACAAGAGCTACGTTTTTAGGGTTTGGTGGGAGTTTCATACAGAGATGCAGTTCTGTGGCATATACATGGCAAAGGCATTTCAGCAGCGTGGCCAAAATCATGGGCTCTGGAGCTAGACAGCGGTAGCTCGCATCACATATTCACCACTTACCAGGGTATCACAACTGCTAAGCTGCTGGTGCCTCAGTTTCCCCAGGGACAAAACTGGGATGATACAAGCTTTCCTGAATTCACAGTGGGCTTGAGAACTAAAATATGGGAAACCCTTAGTTCCTGCCTCATAGTAAGAGCTCACCAAATATTAGTTATTGGCATTATTTTAATGCCAAGGGGGAGGTGACCGACAGAGGAAGGGGACACAGAGAGAATCCCATGGCCCAGCAAGGAGAGGGAGAGGACTCCTTAAAACCAATTTGGTGACTTTTATAGGTGAGGGACGCAGCTTTGGGGCCTGTCTGGATTATAGCCTTAAAGAATTAGCAAAGCAACCCACCCAGGTTTTAAATAGGAATTGAAACTTTATGCATGCTGCTGTTTTCTTTTTTTTTTTTTAATTTTTTTAATGTTTATTTATTTTTGAGACAGAGAGAAACAAAGCATGAACAGGGGGAGGGTCAGAGAGAGAGAGAGACACACAGAATCTGAAGCAGGTCCAGGCTTCGGGCTGTCAGCACTCGAACTCCCGGAATGTGAGATCATGACCTGAGCCGAAGTCGGAAGCTTCACGGACTGAGCCACCCACGCGCCCCGTGATGCTGTTTTCTCAAATGTCCAATTGCTAAATATCTGTGTCTAAAATGGAGCAAACCGACGGAACATTAGGTTTGGCTCAAGCGTGCCTTATTTTTCTGACGCATGGTGCTTTTAGTGTACATGGAGACCCAACAGAGACCTGGTGTAAGCGACCTCTGGAATGTTCAGGACCATCACTGGGCTGCCTAGGAGTGGAAAGGGGCACAGAGAAGCACGTGTCTTGCCAAGTACGGGGACAGGTTCCTAATGTTGTTGGTTCTCGTTTGGTTATACTGGTGTGGCAGGAGTCGGTCTTAGTTTCTACAGGCAACACTGCCGAGGGCTTCAAGTGGAAATGTAAGGAGTGGCACTCTAAGGTTCTAAATTTTATTTAGTGTGTGCCTCAAAACCTGTTCCCTTCATATTCACTGCCGTGTTTATATTGTGAAGAGGCTTATTCTCACTTTACACATGGACAGACAGATCCAGCCCAGTGGCTGTCAGCAAAGGGCCTGGTGCTAAAACCCTCACTGCTGGCTTGCAGACTCCACATAAACATGTACCTCTTTTCTATAGAAACCCCCCGCCTCCGACGCCAGAATAGCACGGGGCTCTGTATTTCATATATTCTGCTTGAATGACTCTCCTAATGAATTTTTATTAAGAAAAAGACAAACCTACAGGCAAAGGAGGAGAGAAAATCAAAAGATATTCTGGTCTGAACGTCTCTGAGGTTATGACCATGTCAGAGAATGGGTATCGGAAATGAGCCGGAAAACCCAGATAATGCATGTTTGTGGCACACGGGAGAAACAACTCTTTGAAGTGCACTGTGAAATAATGGGGTAGGGGCCAAGGAAAACACGGGATTCAGAATTAGAAGACCTGATTTCTCTTCGTGGCTGTAATAATTAGAAGTCTCAAAATGCTGAGCTTCAGTTTCAGAAAAGGATGATAAAATCTTGTCTTCCCTATAATATGGATTGAATAAATCCACGTCTAGGGGGGTACTTTCTAAAAGCTCTCAAAATTGCCCATTAAAGTTCTATCTTTAAACACAAACACAGGGGCGCCTGGGTGGCTCAGTTGGTTAAGGGTCCGACTTCAGCTCAGGTCACGATCTCACGGTCCGTGAGTTCAAGCCCCGCATCGGGCTCTGGGCTGATGGCTCAGAGCCTGGAGTCTGCTTCCGATTCTGTGTCTCCCTCTCTCTCTGCCCCTCCCCCATTCATGCTCTGTCTCTCTCTGTCTCAAAAATAAAATAACGTTAATAAAAATTTAAAAAAAATAAACACAAACACAATGTGCTATTACGTGTATAATCAGAATCCGTTCACAAGTTATGATATTCTGCCTATGATTCAGTGAGGCCCTGAGAGGGACTTGATGAGGTGGTGAGATGGGTGCTGTTGGTTTGCCAAGCCGAGCTAGGCTTTCCTTTCCTGAGCATCCACAACTGTATATTTGGGACTTGTTTCAAATGTCAGTAGAGCGGGCCTTTTCTGTCACAACACCAACTGCAGTGTTTAGATTAATGAGGAGAACACATTGCTGGCCTGAAACCTTGGCCACGGAGCAAGGTGCCCAGTTATACATGGACAGATCCACAGTTCACTAAGGTCTTTTCCATTTCCAGCTGTTCCTCCTCACGCTCCGGGCTTCAGCCATACCCTGTCTGGACATGGGGTCACTTGGCTAAGCCTTCTGCAATCGCTCACCCAGGACCCAAGAGCCAGTGAGAGTGGGCTGCTGAGAATCTGAGCTCGGATAGCTCAGCAAAGTCAAACCCATCCCGGTCTGCCCATAAATGTAGAATAAGAGGGAAGATTCCCAGACTGCAAGTGGCTTTGGAAAGGATATACCGATTAAGTCCTGGATGGGGCGTATCCTATGAGAGAGAAATCCTATCCAAACATGACATTGAAGGCACCAGTCTGGAGTATGACTTTCTATTTAATTGAAAGATCTTATGTAGAAAATTGAATTTGACCTTTGGCGTTGGCAGTATCTGCGGCTGAGCTGCATAATAATGAAGAGAAGGTGAATAATTGATTTAGGAGTGAGAGAGGCACTTTCTCCCATTGCCGCTTGGTCTGAAGTCCCACTACTCTGCTCTCTGCATGGGAGGTGTAGAACACAAGTGACACGTGGAATGTGACACTGTCACATCTCCCAACGGAAACACAACTTATTAGTAATGTTCATAGCACCGGTAGAAAACAAAATAAAATGAAATCCCACCAGGCACACCATGTTATAAGGTTGCAAGATCTATGCCAAATAAGACCCTCTCCCATGCCATGCTCCCTACAGCAACTCTGATGATCTTTATCCAGTTTCCAGAGGCGCCACACATATGCCTTGGTCTGGTGTGGTGTAGAAGGCATCCTCCCTATCTGTTTCTATAGTGGATAGAAAACGTGTGCAGTAAAAGACATTTCTGTACTTAGGAAGTATGGAAGAACGATTCTTAAAGTGAAAGGTTTGTCATGGGTGACATTGTTAGAATTTCAGGTTGTCAAATGAGATAAAAAAAAAAAAAAAAGTTTCCCTGGTCTCAGTTTATTGCAAGCCAAGTATTTATTGCAGAAAAAATTACGTATTCAGAGGTTATTTTATTTCAAATGTATTTTGTTTTTCACATTTATGAACTCTTTCCTGTCTGCCTGCCTGCCTTCCACTCATTGCTATCGGTTGGATATCTGGGGGTCATGCTGTTTCTTTACATCTTACTCATTTTCATGGGATATGCTCATTGTTTTACTATCCGTCCTAGGAGGTGTTGCTAGTCACTGAGATGATAACAGCAGTCTATGATAATTTTATTCTGCAGTGTCCTTGGTTTATAACTCCACTTGGGTAGGACTTCATGTTACCGGGATTTAGGAATGGGAAATTAATCTGAAGACTTCTAAATTGCTCAATTTCAAGGTGGGTCCTTTGAAACTTTGCTTTTCACAGGGGGCAATGAAACCCAATCATTCATTTCTCTTAATGTCCTCCCCCCCCCCCCCCCCCCCCCCCGCTTCCCTCTCAGAGAAAATCAAGCAAGAAAAATTGAGCTCGTAAGTTTTGGCTACTGTGTTGTCAGGGGTGGGGAGGAGGTAAAGGAAAGGAGAACGAAGACAGGACAGGAAGATGGGGTGTTGGCTGAAATCTTAATTCATTTTTTATAGGACATTTGCCCTGGGTATCACCATTTTCCTTCCTTTACTCTTCAGACTTTCTTTTTCCACCAGAGGATGCACAAAATAGCAAGTTTTGCCAGTGCTTCTATTTTGGGGAGACCCGTGGGGACAGGGAGGGACTTGCATTCTTGAAGCATTGTGTCCTTACTTCCCCAGGTGGTCCACCTTCCCCTCATTCTCCCTTTTTCCAAATTAAGGAGTTCATAGTGGAGTTTTCTCACAATTTCCTTCTACTTACCTGTCTTTTCTTGGATTTGCCTTCTGAGGAAGAAGTCACATTAATCTGTGACCCTTCCTGAATTTTCCTGGTTCTTACTTCTCAACGGTTATGGGACAAAGCCGGTCCTTCCTTGTCAGCATGCTGCTCATGTGATACTTTTTTTTTTTTTTTCTTACCGGTAAGAGTTTTACTTAACTCTCTCGGGAAGGGAGGTCCTATGATCCAGCATTAGTTCATTTCCTTCCCCAGAATTTCAAAGAGTCAAAAGTGGAGGCAGCATATGCCATTTAACCATCTCACTAATAGGACATTGCTTCTTCATCCTCTGCAGCTCCCAGCCCAGCTCTTTGGCATGGCAGGCGAGGCCTCTTTGGCTCTGCATGCTAGGCCTCCTTTATTCCTTGGCAGGAATCTCTCTCCATTCTTGAACGCTACCGATCAGCAACATTAAGCTGCTTGAGTTACTGTGCACATCGTGTTATTTCGCATCTCCTCTATGCTCTCCTTGTCTTGCCCCCTATAGTTGAAATGGCCTTCGCTGATGCATCTTTCTTCCTCTTTCTTCCCTAAACACAACCGACAATTCTGCCAAGTATTGCCCACAGCTCCAGTTGTGGTGACCAGCTAGCTCCAGCCCACCCCTCTACTGCCAAGGCAGGGTCTGTGTTCTCCTCTGATCTGTCTGGCATGTTTCTATCGTGACATGTTGCTCTGTTAATCTTTATCCTTTTGAATTGTAATTATCTGTCCCTCTTCTCCACTAGCTGGGACCTCTTGAAGCAGGAATAGTGTTGTTCCGTATGACAGCACAATGTCTAGCACAGAATAGGTCAAAGAATATATGTTCATTAACATGAAAAATTAAAACGAGCTAAGAGGCTTACTACTCCAAGAAGAGCAGACCTCAGAATCGTTCCATCCATGAAGGGATTACGAATAAATAACCTATGTTGGGATTTGGTCACTCGGGTCACCATCATGGAGCACCTTCAACAAGGAGAAAACTTTTCTCGCAGGCAGACTGATCTAATTCGTTCTCCAGTAAACAAATATGAGAAATCAGAACTTTCAAGGAAAAAAAAAGGAATGGTGCCAATCCCACACAGTTAGTAATAGCATTTGGTCTCTGTGGTCTATGCTTTTATTGCATTTTTTTCTCTCATAGCATTAAAAATGGTCTTGAATTATCTTGATCTTCTTTCATTCGGTGGCTAGCCTTTCAAGGGAAAAACAGTAAAGAAAAGTAAAGAAAAATTTTAACATGTAGATAAAAATAGTTGTCCCAGCAAGGAAACAAAGAGGTTTAATTTTTAAACTCAGCTGATCATCTTAAATGCAATATATTTGTTATTGCCAAACTCTCCTTTTTATTATTTTTTATTTTTTATTAAAAAAAAAATTTTTTTAATGTTTATTTATTTTTGAGACAGAGAGAGACAGAGCATGAATGGGGGAGGGTCAGAGAGAGAGGGAGACACAGAATCCGAAGCAGGCTCCAGGTTCTGAGCTGTCAGCACAGAGCCCGACGCGGGGCTCGAACTCACGGACAGCGAGATCATGACCCGAGCTGAAGTCGGACGCTCAACCAACTGAGCCACCCAGGCGCCCTGAAACTCTCCTTTTTAAAAAGAAGTGTCACGGGGCACCTGGGTGGCTCAGTCGGTTGAGCGTCCAACTTCGGCTCAGGTCATGATCTGGCGGTCTGTGGGTTCGAGCCCCGCGTTGGGCTCTGTGCTGACAACTCAGAGCCTGGAGCCTGTTTCGGATTCTGTGTCTCCCTCTTTCTCTGACCCTCCCCTGTTCATGCTCTCTCTCTGTCTCAAAAATAAAGTGTCACCTGATAACATTTAGTGTTAAATACATCATTTGTTCAGAGTAAATAAAACGCCACTAGGAATTAGCACTAGAAGTTTTATAAATGCAGTTGAATTTAGTGAAGCTTAGATTCTCATGTACCCTTTCTGGCCTAATGAATTGGAAGCTTCTCCACATCAGGGAATTTCTTAGGTAGACCACCTTCTAAGAAATCAAAGTGAAGAAAGGGTTCAGAGGTATTTTTGTTTCTATTTCCCTTGGAAAATTTAGTGGTACTTTTACCATATTTATTTGTTCATTATATTTAGTTTGAATATGACACATTTGAGGAAAATTCCATTAAAATTTCCAAAAGAGTATATCCTTTATACAGGGGAAAAAAAGTGTGGTACAGCCGCTGACCAGTATTTGAAAAATGTTTGTGCTGCTCACTTAGGATCTTTACTACACAATGACTGGAAAATGCATCTCTAGTATCTGGGCACAGAGAAGTATTTTTTAAAAGAAATTAAGGTACTGTAGTCAGAATAATGCCCCCTAAGAGGTTTACATTCTAATCACCAGAACCTGTCAATGTTTGGTTGTATGTCAAATGAAGGAATTAAGTTTGAAGAAGATTTTAAGGTTTCTAATTAGCTGACCTTAATATAAAGAGATTATCCTCTTTGACCCACGTGGTCCCAAGGTACTCACAAAAGTCCTTATATGTGGAAGGGGAGAGTAAAAGAAGTCAGAGTTCGATTTAAAGATGGAAGAAGGGGCCACCAGTCAACGAGGGCCCTTAGAAGCAGAGCAGACAAGGCAACATTCTCCTCAAGAGCCTCTAGAGAGGAACACTTTTACTTAAACTTAGGTTGGAAGTCTCATGGACTAAAATATATTTGTCATAAATTTCTGTTGTCTGTGGTAATTTGTTACAGCACCAATAGAACACTAATACAGGTACAGTCAGACAATGTGATAGTACACAGTCATTAAAACATAATGCTTACGAAGGACATGTAGGACACCCGGGTAGCTCAGTCGGTTAAGCGTCTGACTTTGCCTCAGGTCATGATCTCACAGCTTCGTGAGTTTGAGCCCTGTGTCAGGCTCTGTGCTGACAGCTCAGAGCCTGGAGCCTGCTTTGGATTCTGCATTCTCTCTCTGTCCCTCCCCGGCTCATGCTCTGTCTCTTTCTCTCTCAAAAATAACATTAAAAAGAAAAAAGAACATGTAATGTGGGAAATAATCATGGTATGTTAGGTTAGAAAAGCAGCTGAGGTAACACTATATGACAGTAAAATTGCACGAAAATACTTATATACTTGTTTAGGTAATGGTTTTCTATGGACTATCTTTCTTCTGTCTTATTTCCCAAGTTTCTTTTGCAAACAAAAAACAAAATTAAATGTTGAATATCATTGACTTTAACACTGGAGATCGGTTACTCACAGCGTTTTATCTCCCTTCAAAATCTTTAAGAGTGGATATGAGCTCCAATTAGTACAGTAAGCTCTTGGAGGCTAGCGTGTGCTCAATCCTTACTTTGCCAAATCTCTGCATCTCAAACATATTAACATATTTTCAATGTGTCTCCCTGCTTTACTTTTGGATTTTTTTTAATGAAGTTTGAAACCAGAGCAATATGAAATTAGAAAATATTTTTTGGCAAAGATTAATCTCTGATATCTGTAATAATGGTGTAAAGATTAATTACAATAGCAGGATAACCAACTATGTAGAGACTAAGACTAAAATCTCAGGTGAAAGAACTTAACCTTTATGGGTTTAGACGGATAATGACTTTCATGTTTCTTGACCAGATTTACTGCTGATACCATCACTGTTAAAAAGCCACGGTCTCTCCTTCTTCGTGTATTTGATTTTCATTAGTGCTGGGTTTTATTGCTGCTTTTTATATTTGCAGAGAACGTAACTTAAAGGAAATTAAACCTCTCTAAGCAGGATAAAACTCCTGGCGTTAAGTCAAATGCTTTATTTGATGTCAAGAGCATTTTCAGTAACTATTACTTATCTACCACACAAAACTGCTAAACTTGAATACAAAGACCTGGTTCCAAGTCACAGGGTGGAATACAATTATTCGGTACCTGGGAGGCAGCAGACTCAGCAGACGGCAGTGACCAGGCACGGACCTCCGGCATCAGCTATGCCTGGCTTCCAATGACAGCTGCAGCCTTCACTTGTGTCTGTGCTCCTGGTGAGTCACTTCAACTTCTCGAGCGTTCTTTGTAAAAGGGACTGTGACTGTCCTCATCATCTACAGTTACTGTGAGAGGGAGAGGAAACAAAATGCCTCTCTCTGTATAAAGGACGAGTGAAGCGGTGGCTATCATATGTGAATGCCCTTTCTTACTGAGTATTGTTGCTTGAACTGCACAACTTAAGAAAATTCAGTAACTGCTTGTGTTGGTGTTCTCTGGTCATTTCAAGGCCTGTTTTCTTAGGAAGTGTGAAAAAGTAACACATGTAACAAGGGACTGCTGTTGTCAGGGAAGTTAACTGGTAGAAGTGGCCGAAACTTGTGTTTGACCTGTGTTTCTGATGATAGTTTTCTATCACCTCAGTGGAAGGAGAATATGAACCTAGTTTCTCCAAAATGCTTTCTAAAGGGGGATGTGATCTCTTTATTCTGCTGTGACAGAGTTTAAAAGAGGATCAGGGTGTTTTTAGGTACGAGTCTTAAAGGCAAAGGAAAAACAGTGCTTGATTTTGGCCTCTGACCTCTCCCAGAGAAATAATGGGAGTCCCAGGACCCTTGTGCTTTAGGTAAATGTTCAAAAAGCAGAAACTTTGGGGGACTCTAGTTCTTGGTGGGCAGGCCTGGGACTTAAAATCGAAGGTGGAAATGTAAGGAAGACAAGAGAACCGTGTTGAAACTTACCTCCTCTACTGCGTTTGCTTCATTAATCACCATCAAGGATTTTTTATGTGGATGCAGAGCTCAAACCTGTTACTTTGTGAAACAGCAACCCTGTCAAAATCTTCAAAGACCATTGCAAGGAAAGCCAAAGCAGGAAACAGGCACCTCAAGCAGGCAAATGTTTCTCCTAAATTGTTAAATCAGGAGTGACTAAAAGAGCCAGATGGCTCACTCATGAGCAATAAAAAATAAATACTTGGGGGGCCTAGGTGGCTCGGGTGGTTAAGCGTCTGACTCTTGATTTCAGTGCAGGTCCTAGTTTCCTGGGCTCCAGGGGGGCCTGCTTAAGATTCTTTCTCTCCCTCTCTCTCTGCTCCTCCCCCACTTGCACTCTTTCACCCTCACAAAAATAAACATTTTCTTTAAAAAAAAAAGACCTTATTTTGAGAGAGAGGGAGGAGGGGAAGGGAAGAGAGAAAATCCCAAGCAGGCTCTGTGCTGACAGCACAGAGCCCAACACAGGGCTTGATCCCAGTAACTGTGAGATCATGACCTGAGCCAAAATCAAGAGTCAGACGCTTAACCAACCGAGCCACCAGGCACCCCAATAATAATAAAAAAAAATTTTAGTTTTAAATGATCAAGTGAAATGTTCTTGGTTTGCTAATTTGCTTTACCCTGTCTTAGAATAAATTCTTTATTAGACTATGTTGAGACTCAAGGGGGTTTGGGGATAATCTTAAAAGGCTAAACTGTCCTTTTTGTGCTGAATGTTAGGTACAAAGTAGCATTGCATATTTTAGAGGCAAACTGCTAAAAGCTAAGTATTGTATCATTCGAAAGTTTATAATTTTTCACAATCATTGTTTTAACACAGAAATCTGTTTATTAAACCAAACAAAACAGAAAATTATACCAGCCCTCGATTTTTGAATTTCATTTAAATAAGCAAACTCTAAATCCACACCTTAAAAGATGTTTGTGCATCTATGTATTTCCAAAATACTCATATTTCAATAAGATTTTCACATTATATTCACCAACAGTATCACAAAAGTTCTTTTTTTTTGTTTGTTTTTTTGTTTGTTTTGCTTACGTACCTGTAAGGAACAGTAATTCTAGAAACACTAGAAGAAAAAAGCATAGCAATGTCCACAGTTACAAGAAAAAGTGCACATTACTTGGTCACAATCACAGTCATTACTTGAAAAACTATATGTAACAAGTAGATAAGAAATATCACTGATGCCTTAAACTCATTACCAAAAATGGAATGACATAAGTTCTACATGAAATAAGGCAAATCCAGGAATGCACAGAGAATCTGTAATCCAACCAAAGCTAAACAACAGAAAAAGAATCGTACAAGAAGCATAAACAGATGTACTCCTCCCTAAATATTTTAAAAATAAGCTTGCCTCAGTGCACAAAGAAAACACCATTCATGTGTATCCAACACTATAAAATAAGAAAGAAGGACAAAGTGGGGGGCGGGGTGGATAGGACAGGGCAGTTCATTTAAAGTTGCAGCTGCATCCACTGAGAGTTCTTTACATCATTTTCACCTAGAATTGTAAATCATACAAATCCTATCAGGAGAGGGGAACGGTCTTTTTTTGGAAACGATTTCTGAAACCGAGAAAGAAAAACCACATGAGTGCACATTTTCAGATTGTCACTTGCAACCTCTTAACATTCAGCCATCTACATCCCATTGCTGCTGGAGGCATGCCTACGAGACAGCAGCGTCAATCCCGGGCAAGCAGCTGTAAGGAACCAAGGTGTGATATTTTTTTTTTTTTCAATGATATGTCTTTTTTAATATTAAAAAATTCTGTGATGAAAACCGCTATGGCGCAACTGCAATGTTGAGTGGGTTGATGAGCACGGGTGCAGAAACGCAGGCTTCTCTTGGAAGTACTTCCTGATGTGACGATTTAAAGAACGTAGCAAGGATTTGTTTTCCAGCATCGTTATTTTTGCAGAAAGAATTTCGAAAGAGGAGAAGGCAAAGGGATGTGGAAAAGGTACTTACAGTAGTTTTTCAAAACAGTTTTTTTTAGGACCTATGAAAAAGTTACCAAAGTAAAAATGACCATTTTGAATGAAAAACAAGTTTTCTTTTTATAAAAACTACATATATATTTGTTTAAAATACAAGATCCGTCTCATTGTTGTTATATCCTGTAGCAACAAGAAATTTGGCTTTTGTTTTTTGTTTTTTTTTGCCAGATACTGCAACTTTCAGTTCAGTAAGTCAGCAGATTCCACTAATATTTCAGTTGAATCTTGAACTATTAATACCACACGTTTCTTCTGTTTTATCCTTGAATTAGGAATATACAGCCTTTATTTGCCCCTGATATTTATGCTGACAAACTAAAACAAAAAGCAGTGAGCTGGACACATTACTGTATCTCAAGTACTTCAGAGGTCAGACTTCCTTTGAAGCACCTTAATACATCACTTTATGGATCAAGGACAATGTGGCATAATGGAAGTATTTCTCTTAAGACTGTGCAGTAAGACCAGAAGCATCTCTGCTGGGAAATCAAAATGTCATTAGTGGAAACTGCAAATTTAGACCTCAGTGAATAGGATCGTCATTTGACTCAGTTCTGTTGTAAAATAAGATTTTCCAGTTCATCTGCAGAACGCAATAAAAATGCAGCTGATTCTCGATATCCTGCAACGAGCTGTCTCACGGCATTGATTTCGGTTGGACTCAGCTGGGGTCTGGAGCTTGAACTGCTGGAGGATCCTGAGCTAGTCGCCAACTGCCTCTTCATGCTGAGATCGGTGGGTCCTAGAAAAAATAATCACAAAATTAACAGGAACAATTTCTGTTCCGGTACTTTGAACACGAGCACTAAACTGTTGACTTGATTCACTTACTCTTCTGTGAGAAGCCACTGATACCTTTAATCAAATACATCCGTTCACAGAAATAACAAAAAGCAACCTGATGTGAAATGAGTGGCTGAGTAGGACTCCTTGTCCGGGCAATCACCTCTCATTGTGGAAACACGGTGAAGACCTCCCAACACGTGCTTTTTGGAAAAATCGATTTCAAGTCTATCTTACACATGTAGTAGAAGTTTCTCTGCAGTTGTGTCAAAAGTTGGGAATTACGAATGCTTTGAATTTGTGCCATTGGTGAACAAATGATTTTAGGTCCCACCAATTCTGACATGGAAATATCCTAGATTGTGATGCTAATGACTCCAGATTACAAACCGCTTTATTTAGAAGAAAGGAGATTTTGGACAGGGGAGTTCAACTTTTAAGTGATACAGTAAGGGTGTGAGTTGCATATTTTGTTTTTCATTTCAGGTGAATGCTTTTTCTTCCATCAGGTTGATTATTAACATAGGCAAAATCTTTTTTATTTTTTTGCAAAATGGGTATTAGTATAAATCAATCTGGTATTTTTCAATACTAAAGTTTCTTTTAGAAGTGTACAGCAAGTAAATGATCAGTACAATTTTGCAAAGAAACTAGGAATACTGCTTTAGGTCTTGCTAAAGCTGCTTCTATATTTACATAAAACATTTAGATGTCAAAAGATTTTTTTTATTACATATAATTAAACCAAATCAGATAGGTCTGCCTTTTGACAACATTTTATAAATTTTTAATTGTTTTTTATAAATCTTTAAAACAATTTATTTAACATGGAAGAGTTAAAAATTTTTTTAAGTTTATTTATTTTGAGAGACAGAGAGTGAAGGAGGAGCAGAGAGAGAGGAAGAGAGAGCATCCCAGGCAGGCTCCAGGCTGTCAGTGGGGAGCCCAGTCTGGGGCTCAAACTCACAAACCCCAAGATCATGACCTGAGCCGAAACCAAGAGTCAGATGCTTAACTGAGCCACCCAGGGGCCCCTGAGTTAAAGATTTTTAAGATGCTTTGCATCCATTATTCTTAGATTATTAAGGTTTTATTATATACCAAAATGTTCATTGTTATAATTCTTACCTTTCGTTAAGCAATTGCTATAATTACTACATTTGCGATGAGCAATACATTTAAAATCCTTGAATAAGTCTCACTGTCAACATAGCTAAAGGCATGCTCAAAACTGTAGTGATGCCCTACCTTGAGGATATTTTCACGGATTTCTCCTAAACATAACTTTTCAGATAATGGTATTCATTTCATGAACTGAAATGAGGGATGTTATTTTATCCTGTTAGTTCTTCTTGAGGCCTGGTGGAGACAGGTCAAGACCCAACCTCCTCCACCCTCTACCCTGGAGGGAAAAGAGGGCTCCTGTCAGCGAGGAGGCAGATGTCCCATGAGACAGAAACAGCTTTACTTGTAATTTAATTAGGACAGAGACAAGACTTGCACATAAGAACTCTGACATTTGAGAGAGACGTATTTCCACTTCTGCCACGGCCTTTCAAAACCTTGGTTTTCTAGCAGGAGTTAGCCTCCATTTGTCGTGCTGTTTACAAAATCATGAGTGTGACATAGCAAGCTGAAACAGAGAGATGTAGGGATGTCACCCTTGCAAACAGGAATTACTGAACAAGCATTCAAGCAAATTATTCATAGCAACCAGGTTTTTTCCGGAAAGTTCTGCGTGGATTAAGAAACTAACGTGACATCTAAGAAATTAAAGGGGGAGCCTAGGTGGCTCAGTCGGTTGGGTGTTCAACTTCGGCTCAGGTCGTGATCCCACAGCTGGTGGAATCGAGCCCCGCATGGGGTTCTGTGCTGCCAGCTCAGAATCTGGAACCTGCTTCTGGTTCTGTGTCTCCTTCTCCCTCTGCTCAACCCAGCTTGTGTGCTTTCTCTCTCTCTCTCTCTCTCTTTCTCTCTCTCTCTCTGTCTCTTGAAAATAAACATAAAAAAAAAAATCCCATGACATAATGGGTTCAGGTCTATGGATGAGCCAACTTTAAATCTGGGGGTTTTGTTCCTTTAATATTTAAGAATCCTGGTAAGAATCATTACAAAAGAAAATAGAAAGGATTTTCCTCAGTTATGCAGATATTTGGCATGTGGTTGATTATCATTTTATTAGAAGGTGTAATATTTTGTGATGTTTTTGCTGACAGGCCAAGTTGGTGATTGACCCCTTTACCTGCAATTGAGAAAGGAGGGGGCTAGGGCTCCAGTTCCTCTTGGGGTAAAAGATACTGTGATTTTATTCTAACACTGCTGTTTACAGATAATTCTCTACTTCTGGCTGAGAAGTATGGTTACTAAACCAAGACGTGGCTTTCACTTTCTTTCAGATGATTATTAACATAGGCAAATTCTTTAAAAATTTAATGTTTATTTAGTTTTGAGAGCGAGAGAGACAGGGTGTGAGTGGGGGAGAGGCAGAGAGGGAGACACAGAATCCAAAGCAGGCTCCAGGATCCAAGCTGTCAGCATAGAGCCTGATGTGGGGCTTGAACTCCTAAACCGTGAGATCACAACCTGAGCTGAAGCTGGATGCTTAACTGACTGAGCCACCCAGGTGCCCCAACATAGGCAAATTCTAGATAGCTCAGTAATACAGAAGCCATTCACACCTTTGTTATTTTTCTGGAACAAAGTTGACTTCTCTTGGTTTCTTTTCCATTTACAGGATCAGGATTAAGTATTATACATAAAAACTAGAAGGAATTATTTTTGCTATTATTTAAATCCTCAAAGTTAAGAGGTTGAGTAGGAAAGCAAAAAAATTAAAATACTCACAAATGATCAAATTACATAACTAGTATCTACTCAACCAGCCCTTTCCTTGTCATTAGTATTCTTATCTGCCTCATTCAGACAATGTCATACTTGACTGGCTTAGCTTAACCCAAACAACAATCAATGTAAAGTAAAAGCTCAAAATTTATGAAGATGTTGAATTGAATGAAGTCCAGGAAAATATTCTTGGAGATTTGCTTAAATCACAAAGCCAATAAAAAGTATGGTTCTGGAAGAGTGGGACCTGTTAACGAAACAAACACAAATAATGACACAATAGATACCTCAAGAGAAAATGATTTGAATATCAAGTGTGAAAGGAAATAATCAGAAAACTCGACAAAGTCATTTTAAAATAAGCACCCACATTTTAACAAAATGATGCAGACCTACTTTATGTTCACTCTGAAAATCTGAGGAAGAGATAGATACATTTCAGGTTAACATGCAATGTTAGAAAAATTAAGACCCATGGGGTGCCTGCGTAGCTCAGTCCGTTAAGCATCTGACTTTGACTCAGGTCATGATCTCGAAGTTTGTGAGTTCTCATCCTGTGTCGGGCTCTGTGGTGACAGCTCAGAGCCTGGAGCCTGCTTTGGATTCTGTGTCTCCTCCTCTCTCTGCCCCTCCCATGCTCATGCTCTGTCTCTGTCTCTCAATAATAAATAAACGTTAAAAAAAGATATTAAAAAAAAATTAAGACCCACTTAAACCAATCTTTGAATTATTTTTTTAAGGTTTGGGGGCATATTTAAGTTACAAATAAATTCTAATTAAATGAAAATATATATCAAAAATTCATATTTGATATTTTAAAAATATTTTTAAATTAAAATATACTTGACATACAATGCTATATTAGTTTCAGGTGTACAACATAGTGATTCAACAACTCTATATGTTATGCTCTGTTTACTGTAAGTGTAGGTACCATCATCACCATAGAAACTATTACAATTCCATTGACTATATTCAGTAAGCTGTACCTTTCTTCCCTGTAGCTTATTCATTCCATAACTGGAATCTTCTACTCTACTTCTACTCTATTCCATTTTTCTATTTCCCATGCTTCTAGCAATCATTAGTTCTCTGTATTTATGGGTCTGTTTCTGCATTTGTTTTTGTTTTTTAATGTTTATCTTTATTTTTGAGACCGAGAGAGAGCATGACCGGGGGAGAGGCAGAGAGAGAGGGAGACACCGAATCAGAAGCAGGCTCCAGGTTCTGGGCTGTCAGCACAGAGCCCGACACGGGGCTCGAACTCGCCAACTGCGAGATCATGACCTGAGCTGAAGTCGGACGCTCAACTGACTGAGCCACCCGGGTGCCCCTATTTGTTTTGTTTTTGTAGGTCTGACAAATAAGTGATATCATATGGTACTTGACTTTCTCTTATTTCACTTAACATAATACCGTCTAGGTCAGATCTATCCATGTTGTCTCCAATGGCAAGATCTCATTTTTTTTATGGTTATTAGTCCATTACACACACACACATACACACACACACTCACCATTCTTAATCCATTCCTCTACTGATGGACACTTAGGTTGCTTCCATATCTTGGCTATTGTTAATGCTGCAGTAAACTTAGAGGTATATATCTTTTTCAAGTTGGTGATGTATTTTCTTTCGGTAAATACCAAGTGGGTGAATTACTGGAACATATGGCATTTCTATTTTTAACTTTTTAAGGAAGCTCCATAACATTTTCCATAGTGGCTATATCAAATTACATTCCCATCAACAATGCACAAGGATTTCTTCATCTTTACTAACAATTGCTGTTTTTGTCTTTGTTATTCTGGACATTCTGACAGTTGTGATCTCATTATGGGTTTGATTTGCATTTTCCTAAAGATTAGTGACACTGAGCAATTTTTCATGTATTTATTGGCCATTTGTATGTCTTTGGAGAAATGTCTATTCGGGTCCTCTGCTCACTAATTATTCGGATTGTTTGGCGTGTGTTGGTGTTGAGTTGTATAAGTTCTTTACATATTTTGGATATTTATCCCTTATTGGACATAGCATTTGCATATATCTTAATCACTAGGTTGCCTTTTTGGTTTGTTGATTGATTCCTTTGCTGCACAAAAGCCTTTTATTTTCCTGTATTCCTAATAGTTTATTTTTGCTTTTGTTTCCCTTGCCTGAGGAAACATATATGGAAAAATGTTGCTAAGGCCAATGTCAAAGAGATTATTGCTTATATTTTCTTCTAGGAGTTTTATGGTTTCACGTATCAAGTTTAGGTCTTTAACCCATTTTGAATTTATTTTTGTGTATGGTATGAAAAAGTGGTCCAATTTACTTCTTTTGCATGTAGCTGTCCAGTTTTCCCAGCACCATTTATTGAAGAGACTGCTTTTCCCCATTGTAAATTCTTGCTTCCTTTGTCATGGACTAATTGACCATAGAAGGGTGGATTTATTTCAGGGCTCTCCCTCCTCTTTCATTGATCTATGTGCCTGTGTTTGTGCCAGTAGCATACTGGTTCTATTACTACAACTTTGTAGTAGAACTTGAAATCTGAGAATGTGATACCCCTGGCTTTGTTCTTTTTGCTCAAGATTGCTTTGGGTATTTGAAGTCTTTTGTGGTTCCCTACAAACGTTAGTATTATTTGTTCTAGTTCTGTGAAAAATACTGTTGGTATTTTTATAAGGATCACATTAAATGGGTAAATGGCTATGGGTAGCATGGGTATTTTAACGATATTAATTGTTCCAACCCATGATCATGGTATATCTGTGATTTATTTAATCAATGTTTTATAGTTGCTGAGTGCAATCTTTTACCTCCTCAGTTAAGTTTATTTCTGGGTATTTTATTCTTTTTGATGCAATTATAAGTGGAACTGCTTTCTTAATTTCTCTTTCTGCTATATTATCAGTGTATATAAAACAATTTATTTCCTTATATTAATTGTGTACCCTGAAATTTCACTGACTTAATTTATTACTTCTAGTAGATTTTTGGTAGAGTCCTTATGTTTAGGATCTATGTTTAGGATCATGTCATCCACAAATAGTTTAACTTCTTTCTTACCAATTTGAATAACTTTTCTTGTCTGATTCCTGAATCTAGAACTTCTAGTACTATGTTGAGTAAAAGTGGTGAGAGCACACATCCTTATCTTGTTCCTGATCTTAGGAAAAAATGCTCTGTTTTTCACCACTGGTATGATGTTGGGGGTTGTCATATATGGCCATTATGTTGAGTCATGTTCCCTGTAAACCCACTTTGAGAGTTGTTATCATGAACAGATGTCCAATTTTGTCAAATGTGTTTTCTGCATCTTGAGAGGATCGTGATTTTAGCCTTCATACAATGTGATGTATTACACTGATGAATTTGTAAATATTGAACCATCCTTGCTTCCCCCAGAATAAATCCCACTTGATCATGGTGAATGATCATTTTAATGAATTTTTGAATGCAGTTTGCTAATATGTTGTTGAAGTCTGTATTTTTTAAACTATCAATTGAATACCCCTATCTATGATGCATTTTTGGTCCTTTTTAAAATTAGATTCACTTTTGTGGCCTTATTTTAATGTTAATTATACTCAAATAATAGAGACCCCAATAATAATAGAGACCCCAATATAGGACAAATTTTTAATTTGTTTTGCAGAGTGAGTTCTTTTTAAAAGACTTGGATAACCATGTTTTTTACATATACTGGGGGCCAGAGGCTAGGCCCATGAAGGCAGTCACCCTTTGTGGCTTACTACTGTGCTAGGGACTGTGATGGTACATGGCACAAAATAAGGCTCAATAAATATTTGTGTAATAAATGAATGAGAAGTTTCAGATATTTCTATAGCCAACACTAAAGAAATGGAGAATGAGTGATGTCACTTGTAACACCCAATTATTGCTAAAAGAAAACTAGTTAGATATAGAACACAGTAGATTTAATGTAGCTTATTCAAACAGGGTTACCTCTGATATGGGGATATTTTTATTAGCATAAAAGTCATCATCCAAAATTGTGAAAAACATAATCTCAGTAGATGAGTCCTGAATCGGGCATAAAATTGGTCCTGGCTACATGCAAACTTCTCTTTTCCCTTCTCCACTACCGTGTTATGAACTCTGAATTGTTTGGATAATTGGCCATTTACAAGTTTTAAATAATAGAGTGACATTTTCAGATTTATGCTTAAAAAAGGGTTTGGAGGGGAGCCTGGGGGGCTCAGTCCGTTAAGTGTCCAACTTCAGCTCAGTTCATGATCTCAGGGTTTGTGAGTTCAAGCCCAAGCCGACATAGGGCTCTGCGCTGCCAGCTCAGAGCCTGAAGCCTGCTTCATATTCTGTGTTTCCCCTTCTCTCTCTCTCTCTCAAAAATAAACATTCATTTTTTTTAAACAAAAAAAATAAATAAAAAAGTGTTTGGAAAACTTTTAATACAAACAGCCAGACAGTAAATATTTCAGTTAGAGGTCAAGAGGCATACTTCATTAAAAAGGAAGTAAATTTACATAATTTTAAAATTAGGATACAACTGACGTATAAAATTAGTTTCAGGTATACATGAGTCAGTATTTGTATGTATTAACCACCGTAAGTCTAACATCGATCACCACATATAGTTGGAAATTATTTTTATGATGTGATTTTATTAATTTTTATTAAGCTTTTTAAAGTTTATTTATTTGAGAGAGACAGCATGCAAGTAGAGAAAGGGAAGAGAGAGAGGCAGAGCGAGAGAATCCCATGCAGGCTATGCACCCCAGCGCAGAGCTATGTGGGGCTCAAACCCACAAACTGCGAGACCATGACCTGAGCTGAAGTCAGAAGTTTAACTGACTGAGCTACCCGAGTGCCCAGATTTTAAAGATTTACTCTCAGCAAGTTTCAAATATATAATCCAGTATTATTAACAATAATTGCCATGTTGTACATCCCCATGCCTATTTTTAACCAGCAGTTTGTGTTTTTTACCCCCCCTTCACCCATTTTGTTTACCCCCATTCCCACAGCCTGTTCTCTATGAGTTCCAGGGTTTTTTTTTTTTTTTTTGATTCCACATACGAATAACATTCTATTACATGTGTACATGTATATATGTGCACATACACTACATTTTCTTGACCTATTCATTCATCAGTGAACACTTTGGTTGGTTTTCATGTCTTGGCTATTGTACATAATGCTACAATGAACATGGTGAAGACATCTTTTTGAATTCATACTTGTGTTTTTTTTTCTGGATAAATCCCCAGAAGTGGAATTGGTGGATCACATGATAAAGAAGTAGTCAAATGTATCTGATTCTGATAAAACATAAACATGTTATAATTTATTTAAAGGCAAAGCAATAATGTTCACAAGGAAGACTTTTTAAAGACAAAAAACATATATGGCCACACCTAAATGATTTGTTCGGCTTAGAGCTGAAGTAGATAGAGACCTTACAGTTTAGGAAGGTGAGGGAGAAATAACCATGGATCTTTGAGTCCCATTCATTGTGTACCTTCTCAGAGTTCTTGATTAGTGCTCTGGGAAGAGGGTGGGAGAGATAAATAATTTTTTAATTGTAATGAAACTGTGTTTAATGAAGACCAAATCTGTTAGTACAGGTGAGGGCTGCGGGGGCTGAGAGGAAATGAAGGGGCAGTAAGGACTGTGGTGGTGAGGGGTAAGCAATGACACTACCTCCTGGAACCTCTCTTCATTAGGGACTCCTATGGTCCCCCTTGAAGCCTCTCAATGGTCCAATGGGGACTCAGAGCAGGATGACTGGCTCCCATCTTACAGTTGGGGAAACTGAGTTCCAGACAGGTTCACTAGCTTGACAAAACTATGGATGGCTTCTGGTTATTTATGCTGTATCAGCTCAGAGGAGATAAGAGCAGTTGGGCAGGGAAGAACAAACAAATATCTCCACAGAAAGAAGAAGCAAAGGTGTAGAGACGGGCAGGACATGGTGTGTGGGGACAATGGGAGGTGCTGGCTAGGGCCAAGTGGGAATCAGGCTGGGGGTATTATTTTTATTACAAAAATAATTTATATTTAAAACTGTTCAAGAGACTTTAAAAAGGCCTTAATATAATATTATATTGAGGTGGTGTCTGTTGGTTCTTCCATTGAGCCTCAATTTGATCCTGGCTAATTACATGTCCTGATAATTCTTCTATTTGGATAGTGGTGATTTCCTCTGATTCTCAGCATCTTTCATAAATGGCCATCAGTCCATAAAGGATTTAAAAAGCAATACCAGAAACAATGACAAAATGCCAGCAGACTCAAACATCCTTCTTGAATTATTGGAAACCAGGTCCGCTAATTATCAGCTTGGGTAGTTGAGATTATGAAGAGTCTCATCTGGTATCAGGGTAATGCTGGTCTTATGGAAATAAGACATATATATATTATATATGTATATATTGTATATATTTGGAATTGTATATATATATGGAATTGTATATATTCCATCATATATATATAATATATATACATATATACATACATATATTATATATACATATATACATATATACATACATATATTATATATACATATATACATATATATATACATATATTATATATACATATATACATATATATACACATATATATACATACATACATATATCATATATACATATACACATAAGTATAGTATATATATACATATATACTATACATATATATAATATATATATGATGGAATATATACAATTACATATATTGCAGAAGTCTGAGAAGGATTGGTGTTAGTTCTTTAAATATTTATAGAATTCACATGTGAAGCCTTTTCTTTGTTGGGTTTTTTGATTACTGATTCAGTCTTCTTACTGATAACTCCTTAGTAATTGGTCTGTTCAGATTCCTATTCCTTCATGAATCAGTTTTGGTAGGTTGTAAGTTTGTAGGAATTTATATATTTCTTCTAAGGCTGTCCAAATTGTTGGCATGTAATTGTTCATTTTCTTATCCTTTGTATTTCTGTGGTATCAGTTATATTTCCTTTCTCATTACTGATTTTTTTTTTTTTTTGGTAAGCCTAAGGTTTATCAATTTTATCTTTTAAAAAAGAGCTTAGCTTCATTGGTCTTTTCTATTGTCTTTTTACTTTCTATTTCTCTTATTTCTGCTGTAGTATTTATTTCTTCTTTTTACTAACTTTAAGCTCTGTTTGTTCTTTTTATAGTTCCTTGAAGTATAAAGTTAAGTTGTTGGAGATCCTACCTGTTTCTTGATATAGGCATGATTGCTAGTAACTTTTTTCTTAGGACTACTTTTGCTGTATCTCATAAGTTTTGGTATATTTTCATTTGTCTCCAGGTATTTTTTTCTGTTTTGATTTCTTCTTTGACACATGGGTTTTTTAGCAGCATGTTGTTTAAATATTTACATATTTGTGAAGTTTCCAGTTTTCTTTTAAGTTATATCTAGTTTCATATCATTGTGGTTATAAAAGATGCTTAATATCTTAATTTATTAGGACTTGTTTTGTGACCTAACATATTATCTACCCCAGAGAATGTTCCATGTGCACTTGAAGAATGTGTATTCTGATACCCTTGAATAGAATGCTCTGTATATGTCTGTTTAAGTCCATCTGGTCTAATGGGTCATTTAAGGCCAATTTTTCTGTATTGATTCTTTTTATCTGGAAAATCTATCCATTGAAGAAAGTGTTTTATTAAAGACCTCTACTATTATTGTACTGCTACATACTTCTCTGATACAATATGTTGTAAATATTTGCTTTATATATTTAAGTGTTTCTATGTAGGGTGCATAAATATTTACACGTTACATTCTCTTGTTGGATTGACTCTTACATAATGTCCTACATGTCTGTTATTTTATGGTCTTTGTCTTAAAGTATATTTCATCTGGTATAAATACAGCTACCTCAGCTTTCTTTTGGTTTCCATTTGCATAGAATATCTTTTCTATCCCCTTCACTTTAAGTCTATGTGTATACTTCTATCTGAAGTGAGTTTCTTGTAGACAGCATCTAGATGGGATCTTTTTTCTTTTAACCCATTAGCAACTCTTTTGATTAGAGTTTTGTCCATTTACATTAAAAATTTTTTTTTAATATTTTTATTTATTTTTGACAGAGACAGAGCATGAGTGGGGGAGGGGCAGAGAAAGAGGGAGACAGAATCTGAAGCAGGCTCCAGGCTGTCAGCACAGAGCCCGACATGGGGCTAGAACTCATGAACCATGAGATCATGACCGGAGCTGCAGTCTGATGCTTTACCGACTAAGCCACCCAGGCACCCCTAGTCCATTTACGTTTTTAATTTTTGTAATGTTTATTTTTGAGATAGGAAGACAGAGCATGAATGGGGAAGGAGCAGAGAGAGGGGGACACAGAATCCGAAGCAGGCTCTGAGCTATTAGCACAGAGCCCAACGTGAGGCTTGAACCCACAAACAATGTGAGAGTGACCTGAGCTGAAGTCAGGTCACTTAACAAACTGAGCCACCTCGGTGGCCCTACATGTTAAATTTTTAATTGAGTATAACTGACATAGAATATTAGTATTAGGTATACAGCAAAGTGCCTGGACTTTATATACATTGCAATATACCACAATAGCCACAGTTTCACTAAAGTTAGTAAAATATTGACTATTGCCCTATGCTGTACTTTTCATCCCCCTAACTTGTTTTACAGTGAGAAGTTTGTACTTTGCCCTTCTCTTCACCCCACCCCTCACAGCAACCACCAGTTTGTTCTTTGTAATTATGAATATATTTCTGTTTGTGTGTTTGTTTAGATTTTACATACAAGCGACATCAAATGGTATTAGTTTGTCTTATTTCACTTAGCAAAATACCCTCTTGGTTTTTTCATGTTGTTATCATGAATCGCCAAGATTGCATTTTTTTTAATGGCTGAATAATCCATTGTGTATATATACATTTTTATACATTCATCTGTTGATAAATATGTACTTAAGTAGCTTCCATATCTTGGCTACTGTAAATAATGTTACAATAAGCATATTGGGTGCAAATGTATTTTCTAATTAGGGTTTTCATTTTCCTTGGTAAACACCAAGTAGAGCTGCTAGATTGTATGATGTTCTATTTTTAGTTTTGCAAGGACCCTCCATACTGTTTTCCATAGTGACTGCACAAGTGTTCTGTTTGCTAGACATCCTCTCCAAAACTTACTTGTCTTTTCGATACTGGTCCTTTAAACTGGTGTGAGGTGATAATTCACTGTGGTTTTGATTTGCATTTCCCTGATGACTGGAGTTCATTAGCACCTTTTCAAGGGTCTACTGGCCACTGTATATCTTCTTTGGTAAAATGTTTATTCAGGTTCTCTGCCATTTTTAATTGGTCTGATGTTTTTTTAATTGCATTATAGGAGTTCTTCATATATTTTGGATATTAACCCCCTATTGGATATATGATTTGCAAATATCTTCTCCCAACCAGGTTTCCTTTTGTTTTCTTGATAGTTTCCTTTGATTTGCAAAACCTTTTTATTTTAATGTAGTCCTAATTGTTTATTTTTGCTTTTGTTGCTCTTGACTGAAAAGACACATACAAAAAATATAGCTAACACCACTAAGAGTTTATAGTCTGTTTTCTTTTAGGAGTTTTAAGGTTTGTGGTCTCACACTCAAGTCTTTAACCCATTTTGAGTTTATTTTTTGTATATGGTGTGAGAAAGTGGTCTAGTTTCATTCTTTTACATGTAGCTGCTGAGTGTTGCCAGCACCATTTATTAAAGGGACTGTCTTTTCCCCCTTTTATATTTTTGCTTGCTTTGTCATGAATTGACCATATAAATACGGGTTTATTTTGGGGTTCTCTGTCCTTTTCCATTGACCTACGTGTTTTTGTGCCAGTAGCATACTGGTTTGATTATTACAGCTTTGTAGTATATGTTGAAACCAGGGGTCATGATATCTCTGGCTTTATTCTTCTTTCTCAAGACTGCTTTGGGTATTTGAGGTCTTTTGCAGTTTCCTACAGACTTTAGTACTATTTATTCTAGTACTGTGTAAAATACTATTGCTATTTTGACAGGGATTGCATTAAATCTGTGGATTGCTTTGGGTAGTATGGGCGTTTTAACACTATTCTTCCAATCCATGAGCATGGAATATCTTTCCATTGTATTGTCTTCAATTTCTTTTTATCATTATTTAATGTTTCCAGAGTACAGTTCTTAAACATCCTGATTAGATTTATTCCTAGATTCTATTTCACTTACTTCTGCTCTGAGCTTTATTATTTCCTTCTTTATACTATCTTTGAGCTTTGTTGGTTCTTCTTTTTCTAATTCATTTAGGTGCAAAGTTAGATTATTTATTTGAAATTTTCTTGTTTCTTTAGGTAGCTTGTATCACTATAATCTTATTTCAGAACTGCTTTTGCTTCTGAAAATTTTGAAACTTTGTGTTTATACTTTTATTGTCTCAAGGTATTTTTGGATTTCCACTTTATTTGTTGAACGATTGGCAGTTCAGCAACACATTGTTTAGCTTCCACATGTCTGTGGTTTTTTCCAAGTTTTTTTCCTTGTATTTGACTTCTAGTTTCATACTTCTGTGGTCAGAAAAGATGGTTGGTATAATTTCAATCTTAAAATTATTAAGACTTTTTATGGCCTAACATGTAATCTATTCTGGAGAATGCTCCATGTGTACTTGAAAAGAATGTGTATTCAGTTTTTAGAAGAAACATTCTATATATCTGTTAGGTCCATCCAGTCTAGTGTATCATTTAAAGCCATTAACAAAATTGATTTTCTGTCTGGATCACCTATCTACTAAGTGGAGTATTAATTTTTTTTTAATGAAAAATTATAAGCCAACTGGGAAATCTAGAAGAAATGAAAAAATTCCTAGAAACATACAATCAAAACTGAAACAGGAAGAAATACAAAATTTGAACAGACCCATAATCAGCAACGAAATTCAATTGGTAATCAAAAGACTCCCAAAAAACAAAAGTCCAGGACCAGATGGATTCCCAGGTAAATTCTCCCAGACACTAAAAGAAAAAATTTTAATGTTTATTTATATTGGAGAGAGAGAGACAGAGTGTGTGTGTGTGAGCAGGGGAGAGGCAGAGAGAAAGAGGGAAACAGAGTCTGAAGCAGACTCCTTGCTCTGAGCTGTCAACACAGAGCTGATGCGGGGCTCCAACCCACAAGATAGGAGTTCGTAACTGGAGCTGAAGTTGGATGCTTAACCGACTGAGCCACCCAGGCACCCCTCTACCACACATTTAAAGAAAAGTTAATACCTATTCTTCTCAAATTGTTCCAAAAATATAGAAATTGGAAGGAAAATTTCCAAACTCATTCTACAAGGCCAGCATTACCGCGATTCCAAAACCAAAGACCCTCACTAAAAAAGAGCATTACAGATCAATATCTAGATGAACATGGATCCAAAAATTGTCAACAAGATACTAGCACATTGAATCCAACAGAATTATTCAACATGATCAAAATGGGATTTATTCCTGGGCTGCAGGGGTGGTTCAATATTTGCAAGTCAATCAACGTGATATACACATCAATAAAAGAAAAGAGAAGAACCATATGATCCTCTCAATAGATGCAGAAAAAGCATTTGACCAAATACAACATCCAATTTTTGATAAAAATCCTCAACAAAGTAAATATAGATGGAACATACCTCAACATCATAAAGGCCAGATATGAAAGACTCACAGCTAATATACTCAATGGGGAAAAAGTGAGAGCTTTTCCTCTATGGTCAGGAACAAGACAGGGATATCCACTCTCACCATTACTGTTTAACATGATACTGGAAGTCTTAGCCTCAGCAATCAGACAGCAAAATGAAATAGAAGGCATCCAAAACGGCAAGGAAGAAGTCAAACTTGCACTATTTGAAAAGGCTCCACCAAAAAAAAACTGATAGAATTCATGAATTCAGCAAATTCACAGGATACAAAATTTCTATACACCAATAATGAAGCAGCAGAAAAAGGAACTGATCCCATTTAAAACTGTACCAAAACTATAAGATACATAGGAATAAACCTAACCAAAGAGGTAAAAGACGTGGAGTCTGAAAAGTATAGAAAGGTTATAAAAGAAATTGAAGAGGACACAAAGAAATGGAAAAGCATTCCATGCTCATGGATTGGAGAACAATTATTGTTAAAATGTCTATACTACCCCAAACAATCTACACATTTAAAGCAATCCCTATCAAGATTCCACCAGCATCTTTTACAGAGCTAGAACAAACAGTCCTAAAATTTGTATGAAACCACAAAAGACCCAGAATCACCAAAGTAATCATGAAAAAGAAAAACAAAGCTGGAGGCATCATGATTCTGGGCTTGAAGTTATATTAAAAAGCTGTAGTCATAAATACAGTATGCTATTGGCACAAACACATAGATCAGTGGAACAGAATAGAAAACCCAGAAATGGACCCACAAATATATGGTCAACTAATCTTCAACAAAGCAGGAAAGAATATCCAGTGGAAAAAAGTCTCTTCGACAAATGGTTTTGGGAAAACTTGACATCAACACACAGAAGAATAAAACTGGACCACTTTCTTACACCATACATAAAAATAAATTCCAAGTGGATGAAAGACCTAAATGTGAGACAGGAAACCATCAAAATCCTAGAGGAGTCACAGACAGAAACCTCTTTTGACATAAGTTGGGCAACTTCTTATTAGATACATCTCTGGAGACCAGGGAAATAAAAACAAAAATGAACTATTGGGACTTGATCAAGATAAAAAGCATCTACAAAGCAAACAATCAATCAACAAAACTAAAAGGCAGCCTATGGAATGGGAGACGATATTTGTAAATGACATATCTAATAAAGGGTTATTATCCCTAATCTATAATAAAGGACTTAACAAAATCTACACTCATAAATCACCCAGTTAAGAACTGGGCAGAAGACATGAATACACATTTTTCCAAAGAAGACATCCAGATGGCTAACAGACACATGAAAAGATGCTCAACACCACCCATCATCAGGGAAATACAAATAAAAACCACAATAAGATAACACTTCACACCTGTAGGAAGAGCTAAAATTAACACAAATAGGTGCTGGTGAGGATGTAGAGAAAGGGGAACCCTTTGCACTGTTGGTGGGAAAGCAAACTGGTACAGCCACTCTGGAGAATGGTATGGATGTTCCTCAAAAGCTAAAAACAGAACTACCCTATGATCCAGCAATTGCACTTCTGGGTATTTATCAAAAGGATACAAAAATACAGATTTGAAGGGGTACATGTACCCCAATGTTTATAGCAGCATTAACAACAATAGCCAAATTATGGAAAGAGCTCAAATGTCCTTGACTGCTGAGTGGATAAAGAAATTGTGGAGTATTGTGGCGTGTGTGTGTATGTAAACAAATAGGAATATTACCCAGCTGTCAAAATGAATAAAATCTTGCCATTTACAAGGACGTGGATGTAGCTACAGTACATTATGCTAAGTCAAACAGAGAAAGACAAGTGCCATGATTTCACTCGTGTGGAATTTAAGAAATAAAACATATGGGAAGGGGAAAAGAGAGGGGAAGGGGAAACAAACCATAAGAGACTGTTAAGGATAGAGAACAAACTGAGGATTGATGGAGGGAGGTGGGTAGGGGATGGGGTAAATGGGTGGTGGGTATTAGGGAGGACACTTGTTCTGATGAGCACTGGGTGTTGTATGTAAGTGATGAATCACTGAATTCTACTCCTGAAACCAATATAGCACTGTATGTTAACTAACTAGAATTTAAATAAAAATTAAAAAAAGAAAAAGTTCCCTACTATTTTTGTATGAATGTCCATTTTTCCCTTTGTCTGTTAATATTTGCTTTTAATAATTAGGTGTTTATATGTTGGGTACATAGGTATATACAACTATTATATTATCTTGTTCTATCGATCCCTTTTTCATTATGTAATGCCCTTCTTTGTCTATTTGTTAAAGTCTTTGTTTTAAAGTCTATTTTGTCTGGTACAAGTATTGCTACCCGAGCTTTGTTTTTGCTTCCATTACTTGCATGGAATATCTTTTTTTCATCCCTTCCTTTTCAGGTTATATATATATTTAGATCCGATCTAATGTTAGTCTCTTGTAGGGAGCTTCAAAATTGGTTTTATTTTTTATCTATTCAGCTTCTCTGTGTCTTTTGATTGGAGAATTTAGGCATTTATATTTAAAGTATTTACCAATAAGCACATATTTATTGCCATTTTGTCAATTGTTTTCTGGCTTTCTGCAAATCCTCTGTTCCTCTCTTCTTGCTGTCTTTGTGTTTTGATTTTCTGTAATTGTATGCTTAAGTACCAAATTTACACAAGGACACAGTAAAAAAAGATAACAGGCCAATATCTCTGATTAACATATAGGCAAAACTCCTCAACAAACTAGCAAATTCAACAATATATTGAAAGGATCACACAGCATGATCAGGTGGGTTTATTCCAAGGATGCAAGAATGGTTCAATATCTGCAAATCAATCAATGATGTTCCATTAACAAAATGTATATAAAACACATGATAATTTCAATAGGTACAAACATTTGATAAAATACAACATATTTGAAAAGTTCTCAACATAGCAGACCTAGAGAGAAATGTACCTCAAAATAAGGCCATTTCTAGCAAGCCCATATATAACATCACACTCAATGGTGAAAAGCTGAAAGCTTTTCCTCTAAGATCAGGAATAAGACAAAGATGCTGACTCTCCCCACTTGTATTTACTATAGTACTGAAAGTCTAGCCAGGGCAATTAAGAAAAAAAATAATAAAAGCATTCCACATTGGAAAGGAAAACGTAAAACTGTCAATCACAAAGTCTGTATGGAACCACATAGGACCTCACATAGCCAAAGTAAGCCTGAGACCGAACAAAGCTGGAGGCAACATACTCCCTGATTTCAAACAATATTAGCAAAGCTAGGGTAATCAAAATAGTATGGCATAAACAGACACAGAAACCAATGTAACAAAATAGCCTGGAACTAAATACACACGTATAGGGTCAATTAATTATGACAAAAAAGCCAGGAATACCCAGTGCAGAAAGAACCGTCTATTTTATAAATCATGTTGGGAAAATCAGACAGCCACATGCAAAAGAATGAAGCTGCACCTCTATCTTAAACTCTACACAAAAGTTAACCCAAAGTAGGTTAAAGACCTGAACCCATAAAACCCCTAAAAAAAATAGATGATAAACTCCATGAAATCAATCTGGCTATGATATTTTGGATTTGACATTAAAGTAAAGGCAATAAGCAAAACTAAATGGGACTATATCAATTTAAAAAACACTGCACAGCAAAGGAAAACATCAACAAAATGAAAGGCAACTGACCAAATGGGAGGGAAATATTTGAAAATCCTAGGTCTGATAAGGGGTTAATACTCAAAACATATACAAACTCCTACAATTCAACAGCAAAAAAAAAATCTGATAATAAATGGGCAGATGATCTGAACAATTTTTCAAAGATTACATATATATGGCCAACAGATACCTTAAAAGGTGTTAAAAATGACCTAATCATCAGGAAAATGCAACTCAAAGCCACAATGATATATCCCCTCACAAATATTAAAATTGCTGTTACAAGATTTCACAAAACTTTCATGAGCAAAACTCAAAATACAGCAACTGATAAATAAATACATTACAAAATATATATGTCTACTAAGAACGAAATTCTTTTTCTTAGGAGGGGGGACAGCATTTTGCTTAACTGGGGTTTCAAATTTATGTTCCCGTTAATGTGGATCTATATGGGGATTTTGTGAGTTTTAGAGTGTGTTCATCATTTTTAAATCACTTATAGTCTTTTAGATTTTCTTATTACCTCATAATTTGTCAATGCATTGAAGGTTAATCACTTCCAATAGACAATTAAGCCAGAAGCTCTTCAACTGAATGGTGAAATTATTCTGAAATATGGGAATTTATTTTGCACTAGCATGAAGTCCCATAAAGCATTGCTGAGTCTGTAGTATGTGCTCAGTAAATATATCCACTGGAAATGTGTATTGAAGTGTAGATTTACCTTGTTGTTTTAGCTTCAACAGTATGCATTTATAAAGCAGCTAGCAGTTCCACGGTATTCAAAAAGTGTTGGTCATCGGCAAAATGGTATTACCACAGCATAATCTTCACATATAAATACTGTTTTGTCTTATAATTTTAGATTGAATTCATTAAGAATCATTGTCCATTCTGCAGCATAATCTAATTTCCAAAGCCATTTAGTGTTTGATAAGAAAGCTTGAGGGCAGTTCTTCTTGATCAGGAAAATTTCAATCTTAGCCCTGACCTGAAAAAAAATTGTAATAAAAATTTCCCACTGAGCCAGCAAGCTGCTATGTTTTAGGATAAGAATATTCTGATTCTATTTTTGACAGGACTGAGGATTAAATTGAAAACAAAGTTTAAAATTCACACTACTGTTTGAATATCACATGATGAGTTCAAATGTTTTCCACAATGTACTTAATGCAAGAAATGAAGAGTTCAAGAAATAGCCATATGCTTTATGTTTTAATAAACTTTTTAAAGCCTTTTTTCCTGCTTCAAACATCTTAGCAGATTCCACTTCAGGTTTTGCTGAATTATCTCGTTCTTTACTTTGAAAATATTCTCAGCTAAAGGTGTTTGATTTATACTATTTATAAATGCCAATTATTCTGTCACTTCAAACTCATCATTAATTACTCAAAAGAACTCCAGCAGTATCAGTAACATCTCAACTTAGTAAGGGACAAAACCACTTTTAATCAGTTGCCTTGTTTTTTAATTGGTTACTAATACTGCCAATATTTCAATTTCTTCAGTTCTTCAAGCACTGTTTTTGCCATAATGCTAATAGTGAAGCAAATTTATTTGCTACAGACACATTTCGTTGACTGCTGCAATCACACACATTTTAATCAACTGAATATCTGAATACGTGAAGTCACTTTCCCTGCTTCACAAATACATGAGCCACTTAGAAACTGAACTTTGGTTGCAGGTTTATTTCTACTTTATATTTGATCACATGTTTAACAGTATTTTATTGGTAATATTTTCATACTTTTCTGCCAATGAGTGAAAAAATTTATTATTCTTTAGCATCTGGGCTAAATGAGATACTACATACCAAGCAGCCAGCACAGGGCCTGTATTATAGCAGATACATATTCCTAAACTCAACATACTAGAAATTGTATTTATATTCACAAGTGATTATAATAGAATTTGTTCTTTTAATACTGTTCTTGGTGATAGGATTATAATGGCATCACAGAATGGGCTGTGTGCTTTCTATTTCTTTTCCTAATTTAAAAAGCACTGCACAGTGCTTTTAGATCTGTTTTCCCCTCTTTTAGACCTGTCTGTCTAAAATTGGTATTATTTCATCCTTAAAGCTTTGGTAAAACTCCTTTGTAAAATTATCTGAGTCTTTGTTATTTTTTAATGCATAGGTTTTTTATACACGATTCAATGTATTAATCATCATAAGTTCATTTGGAATACCTATTTTTTTGAGTCAATATTTGCCAATTATGTTTTTGTAAAACAGTCTTTAACTCTACATTTTCAAATATATTACTATAAAGGTATTAGTATTTTAATTTTTTAAAATATTTTTTTCCTTCATTCTTATTATTTTATGTTACTTGCTTTTGGCTAATCTTGCTAGATATTTTCTAAGTCCTTTCAAAGATCTTACTTTTATTGGTCTCCTCTATTGTGTTTTTTCTATTTAATGTGTGCATTTATTTTCTCTGTTCTGTTTCTAACTTCTTGGGTAAAACGAATAGCTCAATTTTTTTTTTCTAACGTGTGTGCCAAAATACCACTTTAGTTCCATCCCACAAATTTAATGTGTAGTGTTTTCATCTTCATTAATTGTAAATCTTTCTAAACACTATACTAACCAAAGCAACCTACACATTCAATGCAATCCCAATCAAAATTGCGCCAACATTCTTCTCAAAGCTAGAACAAGCAATCCTAAAATTTGTATGGAACCACAAAAAGCCCCGAATAGCCAAAGTAATTTTGAAGAAAACCAAAGCAGGAGGCATCACAATCCCAGACTTTAGCCTCTACTACAAAGCTGGAATCATCAAGACAGCATTGTATTGGCACAAAAACAGACACATAGACCAATGGAATAGAATAGAAACCGCAGAACTAGACCCACAAACGTATGGCCAACTCATCTTTGACAAAGCAGGAAAGAATATCCAATGGAAAAAAGACAGTCTCTTTAACAAATGGTGCTGGGAGACCTGGACAGCCACATGGAGAAGGTTGAAACTAGACCACTTTCTTACACCATTCACAAAAATAAACTCAAAATGGATAAAGGACCTGAATGTGAGACAGGAAACCATCAAAATCCTGGAGGAGAAAGCAGGAAAAGACCTCTCTGACCTCAGCCGCAGCAATTTCTTACTCGACACATCCCCAAACGCAAGGGAATTAAAAGCAAAAATGAATTACTGGGACCTCATCAAGATAAAAAGCTTCTGCACAGCAAAGGAAACAATCAAAAAAACTAAAAGGCAACCAACAGAATGGGAAAGGATATTTGCAAATGACATATCGGACAAAGGGCTAGTATCCAAAATCTATAAAGAGCTCACCAAACTCCATACCCGAAAAACAAATAATCCAGTGAAGAAATGGGTAGAAAACATGAATAGACACTTCTCTAAAGAAGACATCTGGATGGCCAACAGGCACATGAAAAGATGCTTAATGTCACTCCTCATCAGGGAAATACAAATCAAAACCACACTGAGAAATCACCTCATGCCAGTCAGAGTGGCTAAAATGAACAAATCAGGAGACTATAGATGCTGGAGAGGATGTGGAGAAACAGGAACCTTCTTGCACTGCTGGTGGGAATGCAAACTGGTACAGATGCTCTGGAAAGCAGTGTGGAGGTTCCTCAAAAAATTAAAAATAGATCTACCCTATGACCCAGCAATAGCACTGCTAGGAATTTACCCAAGGGATACAGGAGTGCTGATGCATAGGGGCACTTGTACCGCAATGTTTATAGTAGCACTTTAAACAATAGCCAAATTATGGAAAGAGCCTAAATGTCCTTCAACTGATGAATGGATGAAGAAGTTGTGGTTTATATATACAATGGAATACTACTTGGCAGTGAGAAAGAATGAAATCCTGCCATCTGCAGCAATGTGGATGGAACTGGAGGGTATTATGCTAAGTGAAATGTCAGTCAGAGAAAGATAGATACCATATGTTTTCACTCTTATGTGGATCCTGAGAAACTTAACAGAAGACCATGGGGGAGGGAAAGGGGGAAAAAAAGTTACAGAGAGAGAAGGAGGCAAACCATAAGAGACTCTTAAATACTGAGAATAAACTGAGGGTTGATGGGGGGTGAGAGGGAGGGGATAGTGGGTGATGGGCATTGAGGAGGGCACCTGTTGGGATGAGCACTGGGTGTTATATGGAAAACAATTTGACAATAAATTTCATATAAAAAAACACAATGCTATCAGTATACTAATAATGATCCTTTGTCACTATTTTCTTAGTCAATATGTCTGAAAAAACGTGTGTTGTCAAACATTTTGGGGCAGGTTCTAGATATAGCCAGATTAAATTTTTATTACTTATTCAAATCCAAATGAGTTTCTTTTCTATCAGTCAGTTTCTGAGAGATGCGTCTTAAAAGTTTATGGCTAATGGGGCGCCTGGGTGGCTGAGTTGGTTAACTGTCTGACTCAGGTCATGATCTCATAGTTTGTGGGTTAGAGCCCCGCATGGGCTCTGTGCCGACAGCTCAGAGCCTGGAACCCGCATTGGATTCTGTGTTTGTCCTCTCTCTGCCCCTCCCCTGCTCATGCTCTGTCTCTGTTTCTCAAAAATAAATAAACGTTAAAAAAAAGTCTATGGCTATGAATGTGGATATGCCAATTTCTTTTTGTAAATTTGTTATTTTTTAAAATTAATTTTAAGGTTATATTATTGGGGCACATAGTTTTTAGACAATTGTGACTCTTTGAATTGTTCCCTGCATTATTAGGTAATAAGTCTAAAGTTTTTACCTTAAAACATACAGTTTTCCATAGTGGCTATACCAGGTTGCATTCCCACCAACAGTGCATGAATTTTCCTTTTTCTCCACATCCTCCCCAATAGCTGTTTATTGTCTTGTTGATTTTAGCCATTCTGACAGGTGTGAGGTGATACCTCATTGTAGTTTTGATTTGCATAAAGAAACAGTGGCTTTGAGAATGAAGAGAAGATGGCGGCGTAGGAGGACGCTGGGCTGACCGCGCGTCCTGCTGATCACTAGGATTCCCCCTACACCTGCCTAAATAACCCAGAAAACCACCAGATGACTAGCAGAACGGAGTCTCTGGAGCCAAGCGCAGACGAGAGGCCCACGGAAGAGGGTAGGGAGGGCGGCGAGGCGGTGCGCGCTCCACGGACTGGCGGGAGGGAGCCGGGGTGGAGCGCCAGCCTGCCGGCCAAGCAGAGGCCCCGAGTCTGGCTGGCAAAAGTGGAGGGGCCAGACAGACTATGTTCCGACAGCAAGCGAGACTTAGCATCTGGGAGGTCATAAGTTAACAGCTCTGCTCAGAAAGCGGGAAAGCTGGAGGACAAAGGGAGGGAGAGTTGCTGAGCCCCGGAACGACAGAGCTCAGTTTGGCGGGGAACAAAGGCTCTCGCCAGCACCATCTCCCTTGCTCAGCCCCCAGCCAAAATCCCAAAGAGAACCAGTTCCTGCCAGGGAACTTGCTTGCTCTGCGCAAACACCCAACGCTGTGCTTCTGCGGAGCCACCCCTCCGGCAGCGGGTCTGACTCCCACCCGCTGCCACAGGGCCCCTCCTGAAGTGGATCACCTAAGGAGAAGCAAGCTAAGCCTGCCTCTCCTGCCCCCGTGCACCTTGCCTACCCACACCAGCTAATACGCCAGATCCCCAGCACCACAAGCCTGCCAGTGTGCAAGTAGCCCAGACGGGCCACGCCACCCCACAGTGAATCCCACCCCTACGAGAGGGGAAGAGAAGGCACGCACCAGTCTGACTGTGGCCCCAGGGGTGGGCTGGGGGCAGACATCAGGTCTGACTGCTGCCCCGCCGACCAACTCCAGTTATACATCACAGCACAGGGGAAGTGCCCTGCAGGTCCGTACCACTCCAGGGACTATCCAAAATGACCAAACGGAAGAATTCCCCTCAAAAGAATCCCCAGGAAATAACAACAGCTAATGAACTGATCAAAAAGGATTTAAATAATATAACAGAAAGTGAATTTAGAATAATAGTCATAAAATTAATCGCTGGGCTTGAAAACAGTATAGAGGACAGCAGAATCTATTGCTACAGAGATCAAGGGACTAAGGAATAGTCAGGAGGAGCTGAAAAATGCTTTAAACGAGATGCAAAATAAAATGGAAACGACCACGGCTCGGATTGAAGAGGCAGAGGAGAGAATAGGTGAACTAGAAGATAAAGTTATGGAAAAAGAGGAAGCTGAGAGAAAGAGAGATAAAAAAAGCCAGGAGTATCAGGGGAAAATTAGAGAACTAAGTGATACACTAAAAAGAAATAATATATGCATAATTGGTATCCCAGAGGAGGAAGAGAGAGGGAAAGGTGCTGAAGGGGTACTTGAAGAAATAATAGCTGAGAACTTCCCTGAACTGGGGAAGGAAAAAGGCATTGAAATCCAAGAGGCACAGAGAACTCCCTTCAGATGTAACTTGAATCGATCTTCTGCACGACATATCATAGTGAAACTGGCAAAATACAAGGATAAAGAGAAAATTCTGAAAGCAGCAAGGGATAAACGTGCCCTCACATATAAAGGGAGACCTATAAGACTCGTGACTGATCTCTCTACTGAAACTTGGCAGGCCAGAAAGGATTGGCAGGAGATCTTCAATGTGTTGAAGAGAAAAAAATATGCAGCCGAGAATCCTTTATCCAGCAAGTCTGTCATTTAGAATAGAAGGAGAGATAAAGGTCTTCCCAAACAAACAAAAACTGAAGGAATTCGTCACCACTAAACCAGCCCTACAAGAGATCCTAAGGGGGATCCTGTGGGACAAAGTACCAGAGACATCACTACAAGCATAAAACATACAGACATCACAATGACTCTAAACCCGTATCTTTCTATAATAACACTGAATGTAAATGGATTAAATGCGCCAACCAAAAGACATAGGGTATCAGAATGGATAAAAAAACAAGACCCATCTATTTGCTGTCTACAAGAGACTCATTTTAGACCTGAGGATGCCTTCAGATTGAAAGTGAGGGGATGGAGAACTATTTATCATGCCACTGGAAGTCAAAAGAAAGCTGGAGTAGCCATACTTATATCAGACAAACTAGACTTTAAATTAAAGGCTGTAACAAGAGATGAAGAAGGGCATTACATAATAATTACAGGGTCTATCCATCAGGAAGAGCTAACAATTATAAATGTCTATGCGCCAAATACCGGAGCCCCCAAATATATAAAACAATTACTCTCAAACATAAGCAACCTTATTGATAAGAATGTGGTAATTGCAGGGGACTTTAACACTCCACTTACAGAAATGGATAGATCATCTAGACACATGGTCAATAAAGAAACAAGGGCCCTGAATGATACACTGGATCAGATGGACTTGACAGATATGTTTAGAACTCTGCATCCCAAAGCAACAGAATATACTTTCTTCTCGAGTGCACATGGAACATTCTCCAAGATAGATCATATACTGGGTCACAAAACAGCCCTTCATAAGTTCAAAAGAACTGAAATTATACCATGCATACTTTCAGACCACAATGCTATGAAACTTTAAATCAACCACAGGAAAAAGTCTGGAAAACCTCCAAAAGCATGGAGGTTAAAGAACACCCTACTAAAGAATGAATGGGTCAACCAGGCAATTAGAGAAGAAATTAAAAAATATATGGAAACAAATGAAAATGAAAATACAACAATCCAAATGCTTTGGGATGCAGCAAAGGCAGTCCTGAGAGGAAAATACATTGCAATCGAGGCCTATCTCAAGAAACAAGAAAAATCCCAAATACAAAATCCAACAGCACACCTAAAGGAAATAGAAGCAGAACAGCAAAGGCAGCCTAAACCCAGCAGAAGAAGAGAAATAATAAGGATCAGAGCAGAAATAAACAATATAGAATCTAAAAAAAACTGTAGAGCAGATCAACGAAACCAAGAGTTGGCTTTTGAAAAAATAAACAAAATTGACAAACCTCTAGCCAGGCTTCTCAAAAAGAAAAGGGAGATGACCCAAATAGATAAAATCATGAATGAAAATGGAATTATTACAACCAATCCCTCAGAGATACAAACAATTATCAGAGAACACTATGAAAAATTATATGCCAACAAATTGGACAACCTGGAAGAAATGGACAAATTCCTAAACACCCACACTCTTCCAAAACTCAATCAGGAGGAAATAGAAAGCTTGAACAGACCCATAACCAGCAAAGAAATTGAATCAGTTATCAAAAATCTCCCAACAAATAAGAGTCCAGGACCAGATGGCTTCCCAGGGGAGTTCTACCAGACGTTTAAAGCAGAGATAATACCTATCCTTCTTAAGCTATTCCAAGAAAGAGAAAGGGAAGGAAAACTTCCAGACTCATTCTATGAAGCCAGTATTACTTTGATTCCTAAACCAGACAGAGACCCAGTAAAAAAAGAGAACTACAGGCCAATATCCCTGATGAATATGGATGCAAAAATTCTCAATAAGATACTAGCAAATTGAATTCAACAGCATATAAAAAGAATTATTCACCATGATCAGGTGGGATTCATTCCTGGGATGCAGGGCTGGTTCAACATTCACAAATCAATCAACGTGATACATCACATTAATAAAAAAAAGAGAAGGACCATATGATCCTGTCAATCGATGCAGAAAAGGCCTTTGACAAAATCCAGCACCCTTTCTTAATAAAAACCCTTGAAAAAGTCGGGATAGAAGGAACATACTTAAAGATCATAAAAGCCATTTATGAAAAGCCCACAGCTAACATCATCCTCAATGGGGAAAAACTGAGAGCTTTTTCCCTGAGATCAGGAACACAACAGGGATGCCCACTCTCACCGCTGTTGTTTAACATAGTGTTGGAAGTGCTAGCATCAGCAATCAGACAACAAAAGGAAATCAAAGGCATCAAAATTGGCAAAGATGAAGTCAAGCTTTCGCTTTTTGCAGATGACATGATATTATACATGGAAAATCCGATAGACTCCACCAAAAGTCTGCTAGAACTGATACATGAATTCAGCAAAGTTGCAGGATACAAAATCAATGTACAGAAATCAGTTGCATTCTTATACACTAACAATGAAGCAACAGAAAGACAAATAAAGAAACTGATCCCATTCACAACTGCACCAAGAAGCATAAAATACCTAGGAATAAATCTAACCAAAGATGTAAAAGATCTGTATGCTGAAAACTATAGAAAGCTTATGAAGGTAATTGAAGAAGATATAAAGAAATGGAAAGACATTCCCTGCTCATGGATTGGAAGAATAAATATTGTCAAAATGTCAATACTACCCAAAGCTATCTACACATTCAATGCAATCCCAATCAAAATTGCACCAGTATTCTTCTCGAAACTAGAACAAGCAATCCTAAAATTCATATGGAAACACAAAAGGCCCCAAATAGCCAAAGTAATTTTGAAGAAGAAGACCAAAGCAGGAGGCATCACAATCCCAGACTTTAGCCTCTACTACAAAGCTGTCATCATCAAGACAGCATGGTATTGGCACAAAAACAGACACATAGACCAATGGAATAGAATAGAAACCCCGGAACTAGACCCACAAACGTATGGCCAACTCATCTTTGACAAAGCAGGAAAGAACATCCAATGGAAAAAAGACAGTCTCTTTAACAAATGGTGCTGGGAGAACTGGACAGCAACATGCAGAAGGTTGAAACTAGACCACTTTCTCACACCATTCACAAAAATAAACTCAAAATGGATAAAGGACCTGAATGTGAGACAGGAAGCCATCAAAATCCTGGAGGAGAAAGCAGGAAAAGACCTCTCTGACCTCAGCCGTAGCAATCTCTTACTCGACACATCCCCAAAGGCAAGGGAATTAAAAGCAAAAATGAATTACTGGGACCTTATGAAGATAAAAAGCTTCTGCACAGCAAAGGAAACAACCAACAAAACTAAAAGGCAACCAACGGAATGGGAAAAGATATTTGCAAATGACATATCGGACAAAGGGCTAGTATCCAAAATCTATAAAGAGCTCACCAAACTCCACACCTGAAAAACAAATAACCCAGTGAAGAAATGGGCAGAAAACATGAATAGACACTTCTCTAAAGAAGACATCCGAATGGCCAACAGGCACATGAAAAGATGTTCAATGTCGCTCCTCATCAGGGAAATACAAATCAAAACCACACTCAGATATCACCTCATGCCAGTCAGAGTGGCCAAAATGAACAAATCAGGACACTATAGATGCTGGAGAGGATGTGGAGAAACGGGAACCCTCTTGCACTGTTGGTGGGAATGCAAATTGGTGCAGCCGCTCTGGAAAGCAGTGTGGAGGTTCCTCAGAAAATTAAAAATAGACCTACACTATGACCCAGCAATAGCACTGCTAGGAATTTACCCAAGGGATACAGGAGTACTGATGCATAGGGGCACTTGTACCCCAATGTTTATAGCAGCACTCTCAACAATAGCCAAATTATGGAAAGAGCCTAAATGTCCATCAACTGATGAATGGATAAAGAAATTGTGGTTTATATACACAATGGAGTACTATGTGGCAATGAGAAAGAATGAAATATGGCCCTTTGTAGCAACATGGATGGAACTGGAGAGTGTAATGCTAAATGAAATAAGCCATACAGAGAAAGACAGATACCATATGTTTTCACTCTTATGTGGATCCTGAGAAACTTAACAGAAACCCATGAGGGAGGGGAAGGAAAAAAAAACAAGAGGTTAGAGTGGTAGAGAGCCAAAGCATAAGAGACTCTTAAAAACTGGGAACAAACTGAGGGTTGATGGGGGGTTGGAGGGAGGGGAGGGTGGGTGATGGGTATTGAGGAGGGCACCTTTTGGGATGAGCACTGGGTGTTGTATGGAAACCAATTTGACAATAAATTTCATATATTGAAAAAAAAAATAAAAATAAAATAAAAATAAATAAATAAATATGTTGTTAGCTTTTCAAAAAAAAAAAAAAAAGAGTGGCTTTGAATGACATGTTGGACCAGATGGATTTAAGAGATATATTCAGAACATTCCATCCTAAAACACATTCTTTTCAAATGTACATGCAACATTCTCTAGGGCAGATCACATATTAGGTCACAAAAGAAGTCTCAATGAATTAAAGACTGAAGTGATACAGTGCATGTTTTCTGACCAAAAGGCTATGATACTATAAATCAACCACAAGAAAAAAAAATCTACAAAGAGCACGAATACATTGAGGTGTAAAAGCATGGTATTTAAAACTGAATAGGTCAACCAAGAAATGAAATTAGAAATAAAAAATTACATGGAAACAAAATGAAAACACAACAATCCCGATCTTTGAGATGCAGCAAAAGTTATTCTAGGAGGGATATTTGTAACAATACAGGCCTACCTCAAGAAGGAAAAATAATCACCAACAACCTAACCTTTTCAATCTCCTAAAGGAGGCTGAAAAAGAACAAAACCCCAAACAAGCAGATGGAAGGAAATAATAAAGATAAATGATATAGAAACTAAAACAAACAAACAAACAAAAAACAACCCAAAACCCACTAGAATCATTAAATAAAACCAGGAGCTGGTTCTTTGAAAATATCAACAAAATTTATAAACCTCTAAGCCAGACTCATATTAAAAGGGCTGGGGGTGGGGGGACTCAAAATCACAAATCAAAGAGGAGAGGTAAAAACCAACACCATAGAAATATAAACAATTTTAAGAGAATATTATAAAAGATTATATGCCCAAAAATTGGACAACCTAGAAGAAATACATGAATTCCTAGAAACATAAAACCTACCAAAACTGAAGCAGGAAAAATAGAAAATTTGAACAGACCAATTACCACAAATGAAATTGAAGCAGTAATCAAAAAACTAACAAACAAAAGTCCAGGACCATCTGGCTTCACAGGTGTATTGTACCAGTCACTTAAAGAAACTTTAATACCTATTCTTCTCAAATTATTCCAAAAAATAGAAGAGAAGGAAAACCGTCCAAATTCATTCTATGAGGTCAGCATTACCCTAATATTAAAACCTGATAAAGACACCACAGAAAGAGAGACCCACAAGGCCAATATCTCTGATGAACATAGATGCAAAAATCCCCAACTAGCAAGTAGAATCCAACAATACATTAAAAAAAAATCATTCACCACCATCAAGTGTGAATTATTCCTGGGAATATAGGGCTGGTTCAATATCTGCAAATCAATCAATATATCACATCTATAAGAGAAAGGATAAAAACCATATGAACATATCCACAAATGCAGAAAAAGCATTTGACAAAGTATGACATCCATTTATGATTAAAAACACCCAACAAAATAGGTTTAGAGGGAATATACCTCACTAATAGAGGCCATATATCATAGACCCTCAGCTAACATTATACTCAATGCTGAAAAATTGGGAGGTTTTCCCAGAAGTTTAGGAAGAAGACAAGGATGTCCACTCTTACCACTTTTTTCAATATAGTACTGGAAGTTCTAGCCATGGCAATCAGACAACAAAAAGAAAGAAAAAAGGCATCTGAATTGGTAAGAAAGAAATCAGTAAAACTTCCACTATTTGCAGATGACATGATACTGTATATAGAAAACCCTAAAGATTCTAGCAAAAAATTTCTGGAAGTGATTAATGAATTCAGTAGTCAGAGCATACAAAATCAATGGACAGATATCTGTTGCCTTTCTATACACTAATAATGAAGCAGCAGAAAGAGAAATTAAGAAAACAATTCCATTTACCATTGTACTAAAAATAATGAAATACCTATGAATAACCTTAACCAAGGAGGTGATAGACCTGTACTCTGAAACTATAAATCATTGACGAAAGAGATTGAAGACAACACAAACAAATGAAAAGACTCCCATGCTTATGATTTGGAAGAACAAACATTGTTAAAATGTCCATATTACCCAAAGCAATCTACAGATTCAATGCAATGCCTATCAAAATACCTACAGCATTTCAGAATTTCACAATTCTGAAACTTTTATGGAACCACCAAAGACTCCAATAAGCCAAAGCAATCTTCAAAAAGAAAAAAACTGAGGTATCACAATTACAGACTTCAAGTTATATTAAGAAGGCATAGTAATCAAAACAGCATGGTACCGGCACAAAAATAGACTTATAGATCAGTGGAACAGAGTAGAAAGCCTAAGGGGCACCTGGGTAGCTCAGTAGGTTAAGCATCCAACTCAGGTCATGATCTCACAGATCATGAGTTCGAGCCCTACGTCAGGCTTTGTGCTGACAGCTTAGAGCCTGGAGCCTCCTTTGGATTCTGTGTCTCCCTCTCTCTCTGGCCTTCCCCCACTCGCCCTCTGTCTCATTCTGTCTCTCAAAAATAAATTAAAAATGTTAAAAATTAAAAAAAAATCCTAGAAAGAAACCTGCAATTATACGATCAATTACTCTTGAACAAAGGAGGTAAGAATATACAGTGGGAAAAAGACAGTCTCTTCAACAAATGATGTTGGGAAAACTGGAGAGCTACATGCAACAAAATGACACTAGACCACTTTCTTATATCATACCCCAAAATAAAAGAGAACACAGGCAGTAACTTCTCTGATACCGGCCATAGCAGCAGTTTTCTAGATATGTCTCCTGAGGCAAGAGAAATAAAAAACAAAAACAAACTATTGGGACTAAATCAAAATAAAAGGCTTCTGCACCGTGAAGGAAGCAATCAACAAAACTAAAAGGCAACCTACTAAATGGGAGAAGATATTTGCAAATGACATATCTGCTAAAGGGCTAGTATGAAAAATACATGAAGGAATGATTCAACTCATCACCCAAAAAACATAATCCAATTAAAAAATTGGCAGAGGACATTGAGGCACCTGGATGGCTCAGTCGTTTAAGTGTCAGATTTCTTGCTTTCAGTTCACGTCATGATGTCATGGTTCGTGAGCTCGAGCCCTGCATCAGACTCTGCGCTGACAATGCAGAACCTGTTTGGGATTCTCTCTCTGCTTCTCACTCTTTCTCAAAAATAAGTAAGTAAACATTTTTGAAAAATGGGCAGAGGACATTAACAGACATTTCTCTAAGGATATACAAATAGCCAAAGACACATGAAAAGATGCTCATAATCATTATTAGGGAAATGCAAATAAAAACCACAATGAGATAATCACCTCACACCTGTCAGAATGGCTAAAATAAAAAACACAAGAAACAACAGCTGTTGGTGAGGATGTGGCAAGAAAGGAATACTTGTACACTGTTGGTGGGAATGCAAACTGATATAGTCACTGTGGAAAAGAGTATGGAAGTTCCTCAAAAAGTTAAAAATAAAACTACACTATGATCCAGTAATTACAGTACTGGGTATATACCCCGCAAATACAAAAAAACATGAATTCAAAGGGATACATGCACCCCTATGTTTATTGCAACATTATTTATAATAACAAAATGATGAAAGGAGCCCAGGTGTCCATTGTTAAATCGATCAATAAAAAAGTGGTATAGATAAGAGGTAATATAGATATATACAATGGAATATTATTTGGCCATGAAAAAGAATGAAATCTTGTCATTTGCAACAACATGGATGGAGCTAGAGCATATAATACTAAACCAAGTAAGTCGGAGGAAGATAAATTCCACTCACATGTGGAATTTAAGAAACAAACTAACAAATGAGAAAAGAGACTGACAAACCAAGAAACAGACCCTTAACTACAGAAAACAAAATGAGGGTTACCAGAGGGGAGGTTGGCAGGATGAAGGGAATTAAAGAGTACATTTATTATGATGAGCACTGAGTAGTATATAATTTTTTTTTTTTCAAACGTTTTTTATTTATTTTTGGGACAGAGAGAGACAGAGCATGAACGGGGGAGGGGCAGAGAGAGAGGGAGACACAGAATCGGAAACAGGCTCCAGGCTCCGAGCCATCAGCCCAGAGCCTGACGCGGGGCTCGAACTCACGGACCGCGAGATCATGACCTGGCTGAAGTCGGACGCTTAACCGACTGCGCCACCCAGGCGCCCCACACTGAGTAGTATATAAACAATTGAATCACTATACCTGTAACTAATGTAACACTGTATGTTAACTATACTAGAATAAAATCTTAAAAACTTAATAAAAGAGATACATGAATATGAAGGTTAATTTTAGGTGTCAACTTGACTGGTCACTGGGTGCCTAGACATTTAGCCAAACATTATTCTGAATTTGTCTGACTCAGATTAACTTTTGAATTGGTAGCCTAAGTAAAGGAGATACGTTCTAAAATGGGTGGGCATCATCTAATCAGATGAAGACCTGACTAGAACAAAAAGGCTAAGTCAGAAATCCTTCCACCTGTTTGAGCTGGATAGCCGTCCGCTCTACATTTTGGACTTGAACTGAAAAATCAGCAAGTCAGGGGGCTTGACCCTGCCAACCTTCAGATTAGAACTTGTATGGTCACATCTCCTGGTTCTCAGGCCTTAAGACTTAGACTGAAGCTACACATTCAGCTTTCCTGGAGGTCTATCCTGTCAGCTGCACACCTTGGGACTTCCCAGCCTCCATAATCAAGTGAGCCAATTCCTCATTATATATATTATATACATACACAGCTGTTGGTTCTGTTTCTCTGGACAACCTTGACTAATACAATGAGTTACATCAACTTGAATAAATCCTTAGACTTTAACATAAATAATCCATGAATCCTCTATTACTACTGAGAAGATAAGGCAAGGGCAGGATCCCCGTTAAGAATAAGATCTCACATTCATTGGATCATTCATTTAACATTCATAGTTTCATTTCCACTGCTCCAACAACCTGACAAATGGACAAAAGTGGTAGCAGCATTCACATTTTACTTGTGAATCTCAGAGGATAAATGACTTGCCCAAATTTACAGTTCATGTATCTAGAAAGTTTCTATATTTAGACTTGAATATATTTAAGTCACATGTTAGTTTTATGATCTTATAACTAAATGCTGTATCTTTACATGTGTATATTAAATGGGATTTCATCATGTGAAGATGAAACCTGTGTCCAAGTCCAAATTCATTAGAATTTTTATTAGTGCTTTAACACAGGTACTGTTTCTATTTAATTTATATCTTTAAAGTGTCTTCAAATATTTCTGGAAGTAGATTGAATAAATACACATAGATATACTTTACAGCTTGACATTTTAAAATTGTGACTTATTGGGGTTTTCTGTTAACTTAAAAATGGAACAAGATAGGAGCGCCTGGGTGGCTCATTTGGTTAAGTGTCCAACGTTGGCTCAGGTCATGATATCAGGGCTCGTGAGTTTGAGCCCCGTGTTGGAATCGGTGCTGACAGCTCGGAGCCTGGAGCCTGCTTCAGATTCTGTCTCTTTCTCTTTCTGCCCCTCCCTCACTCATGCCCTGTCTCTCTCCCTCTCTTCTTCAAAAATAAATAAATATTTAAAAAAATTTAAATCATTGTTGCACTGTATGCTATTTGGATATAAATTTTAAAAATTAAAAAAAAATAAAAAATTTTAAAAATGGAACAAAGTCAAAGTATAAAAGAATAAAAACAAATATCTAGTCTTTTCTTGGGCATTCTGGAGATTTTTATCTCTTCTTGCCCCTTGTTTCCTAAACTTCCTAATAACCATGGCAAAAGAAAAAAAAAGGCAGAACTCAATAGACTAAGCAATTAAGATATTTTTGACCTCAGCTCTGAAAAATAATAAATTGATGTTCTGGTCACGTGATTTTTTTAGGGATTGCTTCCTGTTACTTGGAAAAATAACTATACATGTATGAAAATGCATGAACTCACATAGTACACTAATTCATTATGCCCTCATGTAGTATGTTTGATTCAACTGAAATTAAAAACAACTCTCTACTGCAGTGTTTGTGTCCTCTCCCACAAGCCAAAACTAGCACAAAACAGAAGCATGCTGAGTTGTTTCCCTCACAAATTTCTAAGACTCTGCTGGGATGATGACTCACTGCCAAGTCATCCTGTAGTTTATCAGAATGATTAGTCAGGTCTCTACAAAATGCTGAATCTGAAGCTCAAGTGGAAAGGCCACACAATGAAAAAACTAAGGCAGTTTGCAGAGCTGAGTATCAGCAGTTAGCAAATATAAATAGAGGAGAGATTGGTCTTTCCAATGTGGGAAAGAACGGAGTCTTTTCAAATTGTGTAGAAAAACTCTAAGAGGAGAACAAAAATGCTGAGATGTTCAACTGCAATTTTACTTTTTTTTTTTTTAAACAAGGTACAATTAGGTAAGAAAAATGAAAACAAATGGCTTAAGACAATGGAAAAAAAGATTAAATACAGAAAGACCTGGTAAAGGAAAAATTTTAAAGATGAATCTTTAAAAGCAGATCTAAGAGATTTGCATTTTGAAGTATATAAGGACTCAGCTAAATTTGTCTCAGGACAGTGATGTATAATTTTTTTGTATTGTATGGGATATCAACAATTAAAGTCTGAAGTAAACAATCAAAAATGCTTTCAAATCAACACGGGAATATATAATGGGAGATCATATCCAACCTATAACTGCTGTCAGTGCTTGATCTTTAGCTTTGATAGAAAGTAGATGTTCGGGGGAGAGGAAAAGTGATCCATATGCTCTTTTCTCCCTTGCCTAAAGCCTTAAACAGCTACTTGACAGTGATAAATATCTTGCTTTTTGTGTTTTCTTAGTTGTCTGTAGAATATGTATCTCAGCAATTTGGTACGTACTTTATGAATAAATACCCTGTTCCCTGGTAACCTAATACTGATCAATCAGTGTTTATTAAGAAAAGGATGAGATCAAGGAGAGTTAAGTACTTGACAGCACAATCTATTAGGCTTACAGTAGATCTGAATGAGTTGAAAATGGCTTGAGTTTGATAAAGACTTCAGAAGAGACAAACAGTTCTCACTAAACCGTAGCATCTGGCCTTTCTTAATCAAAGGGTAAGTTCGCTAAAGAGGAGTGATTGCAGATCTTATATTAACACATCATACCCTGTTCTGTTGTAATCCTTATTTGTTAAAGGAAAGGTTCTTAGGTAGATGCATAAATAAAATGTAGCTTCATTTTGATAGAAAAGACCCATATAAAACAATATTGCCAAAGTAAATACACACACACACAGTATATATATGTGTGTGTGTGTGTGTGTGTGTGTGTGTGTGTGTGTGTGTATATATATATATAGTTGTATGCATATATATAAAAGTATGGAGGTTCCTCAAAAAGTTAAAAGGAGGACTACCTTATGATCCAGCAATTGCACTACTGAGTGTTTACCCAAAGAATACAAGAACGCTAATTCAAAGGGCTACATGCACAATTGCCAAGGTGTGGTAGCAGCCCAAGTGTCCATCCACTGATGAATGGATAAAGAAGTTATACAATGGAATATTTTTCAGCCTTAAAAAAGAATGGATTCTTGCCACTTGCAACAACATGGATGGAGCTGGAGAGTATAATGCTAAGTGAAATAAGTCAGAGAAAGACAAATACCATATTATTACACTCAAGAAACAAAACAAACAAGCAAAGGGAAAAAAATAAGAGAAATCAAGAAACTCTCTTAATTGTAGAGAACTGATGGCTACCAAAGGAGAGCAGGGGTGGATGCATGGGTTAATGGGGATTAAGGAGTACACTTGTAATGAGCACTGGGTGACCTCTAGAATTGTTGAAACCACTATATTGAATACTTGAAACTAACATAACACTCTATGTTAACTGTAATTAAAAAGGAGTTTAAAAAAAGCCACTCTTGTTGATTTTGTTTTGATAATCTGCCCATTAGTAAGTAGGGTGTTAATAATAGGGGTATAATAGTAATTGTATTACTATCGATTAGTTCCTTTCTTTATTAACTTTTTACTGTATTTGGGTGTTCCTCTGTTGTGTGCATTGATATTTACAATTGTTACATCTTGTTGGATTGTCCCCTTTATGATTATATATGTAGTGTAGTTTCTTTTTACAGTCTTTGTTTTAAAGCCTATTTTGTCTGATATTAGTATTTGCTACTCCAGCTTTCTTTTGAGATCGATTTGCATAATAAGTGTTTCCCTATCACCTCATTTTCAATCTACAGGTGTCCTTTGATCTGAAATGAGTCTCTTGTAGGTAGCATACAGATAGGTCTTGTTTGCTTATTTTGAGAGACAGTGCCCACAAAAATGAGTACACAATTGCTAGAAGGACAGAGAGAAGGAAAGAATCCGAGGCAGGCTCCACAGTGTCAGCTTGCAGCCCAAACAGGGCTTGATCCCCGAAACCATGAAATAAGGACCTAAGACAAAACCAAGAGATGGACTGACTGAGCCATCCAGCTGCCCCAAGATAAGTTTTGTTTTTAATGCAATCTGTCACTCTCTGTCTTTAGTCCATTTACATTCAAAGTGATTATTGATAGATATGTATCTATCTTGTTATTTGTTTTGTGGTTGTTTTTGTAGTTTTCTCCGCTTCTTTCTTGTTCTCTTTCATGGTGTACTGGCTTTCTTTAGTGACATGCAAAGAATAAAGAGAAAGGAATCTAAGTATGTCCATTACTGGTTTTTGGTTTGTGGTTATCATTAGGTTTGTATATAACATCATCTGCATACAGCTGTCTATGTGAAGTTTGTGGTTGCTTAAGTTTCAATGTATTCCTTACTCCTCTTCCTCTGACATTTTACATATATGGTGTCATATTTTACATCTTTTTACTTTGTGAATCCCTTCACTGATTTTTACAGATACGCTTATTTTTACTGCTTTTGTGTTTTCTACTTTTCCTGCTCTCCTTATGGAAACTCTGCATCTCCTTCTATTCAGATAGCCTTCCTGGATACAGTACCAGTGAATGCAGATTTTTTCCATCACCACTTTGAATATATCATGCCACTCCCTTCTTCCCTGCAAAGTTTCTGCTGAAACATCAGCTCATTGCCTTATGAGGTTTCCCTTGTATGTAACTGTTGTCTTTTGTCTTTTGTCTTGATGCTTTTAAAATTTATTCTTTATCACTACTTTTGCCATTACAATTACTATGTGTTTTGGTGCAGACCTCATTGAGTGGATTTTGTTGGGGGAATCTGTTTCTTTTCCCAGATTAGGTAAGTTTTCAGCTGTTATTTCTTCAAATAGATTTTCTGCCCCTTTTTCTCACTTTTCTACTTCTGGGAAACCTCTAATGTTAATGTTACTGTGATGGAGTCACTGAGTTCCTGTTCTCATTGTGCATAATTCTTTTTTCTCTCACTTGCTGAGCTGGATTACTTTCCATCACTGTATTCCAAGTCTTTACTTTGTTCCTCTAGCCCGCTACTTATTCCATCAAGTGTATTTGTTTTTTTGTTTTGTTTATTGCTTTACTTTTTAAATGTTTATTCATTTTTGAGAGAGAGACACAGAGCATGAGTGGGGGAGGGATAACAAGAGAGGGAGACACAGAATCTGAAGCAATTGCTAGGCTTTGAGCTGTAAGCACAGGGCCCTACACAGGGCTCGAACTCAGAGCCATGAGATCATGACCTGAGCCAAAGTCATATGTTTAACCCCCTGAGCCACCCAGGTGCCCCAACCCTCAAGTGTATTCTTAATTTCATTTATTGTATTCTTCATATCTGAATGGGTCTTTTTTTATTTCTGTGTTGTGTCTCACTGATGTCATCCACTCTTCTCAAGTCCAGTGAGTATCATTATGATAATTACTTTAAATTCTCCATCAGACATATTACTTATCTCCTATTTGTTTAGGTCTCTTGCTGTGATTTTGTCCTGTTCTTTCACTGGGGGCATATTCCTCTATATCCTCTTTTCCTAACTGTATCCATTCCTGTATTTTAGGACAGTCAGCTGTGTCTCTTGTTCTTCAAAGTAGTGGACAAGGCACACACTTTTAACAAGGTGATGTACCTGTCCACTTCCACAGGGGACACACAGTTCCTGCTAAGATTAGGTTGGCTGAAGCTGCTCTGCAAAATGTGGTCAGTACGGGGAGGGTGGTGCAGTTTTAACAAGGTGCATGTGACTTCTACAGGAGGTTGGGAGAGGCAGTGTTGGCAAGGGTTGCTTGCTGTAGTCTTCTGGGAGATAGACCTGCAGGGCCAGGACTAAGGCAGGACCAGCTGGAGAGGCAGGACACAGTGTAAGCACAAGTGTAAGGTAGTGAATGCCTGCACAGTATTGGTTCCTGCAGGTGGATATATAATTATGCTGGGGGTGGGGGCAAGGGAGGGAATTGGTGCCCGCCAGCTCCTTTGTTCCTAGGTTAGTAACTAATGTTCCCTCTTGTATTCCTCAGGTGTTTTTCAAACAGCTGCTTCTAAGCTGTATCTCCTTGGCCTATTTATTGTGCTGTCCCTTAAAGGGCAGGGACTCAGCTTCCTATCATCCTCCAAGCTCTCTTAGAGCCAAGCCCACTGACTTTCAGAGTTCCAGGCTTTACATCCTGCTGGTAGTAAGAACTCATGAAATTTGGTCCCTCTGGTTTTCAATAACAAATGCAATGGGAATAGTCTGTTTCTCACCCTTCTCAATGCCTGCATATCCCTCCCTCTGGTGGCCATACCTGAAGCTCCCCATGTCTTTGCCCTTCCCACTCTCTTCAATGTGGACTCTTCTCTACATTTGGTTAAGGACTTTGTTCTGCCAGTCGTGATGTCATTTTTTGGGTTATGTGCATTGATGTATTATCTAGTTGTATCCATGTTATCTATTTGGGGTCCTCCTATTCTACCATCTTTCCCAGAACCCTCATATAATTTTGACTCTGATATCCCAAATGGAAGATAGTTTAAATCATTTTAATGTTTTGAGTTATATAAGACATGTTTACTATAAGATAAATGTATTATACAAATAGTAAGAGTTGCTTTTTGCTCTATATGCTCAATAGTAAAATGGTAAAATGAGTTATTTCTTTTCAAGGGAAATGAAATTCAGCCTGGCATTTTATTCATTTAGATTCTCTTTTGTAGTTTTTCATTTTGTTTTCAATAATTACATTTTTAAAAATTTGAGTATAGTGACAGATGGTAGCTGCAATTGTGGTGAGCATAACAGAGTGATTGAATCATTATGTTGTACACCTGAAACTAATTAACATGCATGTCAACTATACACAGATAAATTACTTTGAATTTAGGATATTAAACATACACCCACACACAGTGTTAATACCACAGTCATTAAAAAACGTAGGATTACAACAACCATAGCAGAAATACTGATGGCTCATGAGGTAAGACATATGTGAACTAGTGAAATAATGACCCCTCTGGAATTAGGATTACTAATAATTAATAAACTTTATAGTTAATAACTGTAATATTATACTGCAATATTATAAAAATGCAACACTGATTTACCTTGGTCATTATTATAGTGGACAATAAGTTTTAGAAAAAATTCCTTATAGAAGAGTTAATTTATCTATTTTAAAAAACAAAATTAAAGAATCTTTCTAATATTCTCATCACTACTGATAATCTAAAAATGTAATGTCTATGACAGATCATTTCTATTCGTGTGTTTTAAATCCCTCAAAATTCACTATGAACATATTAATTATGGAAATCACAGTATATAACATTTATAGGATTCCATGTATAACTTTAGGTTATATATTTGTAATACAGAGTATGAATGAGATGCTTTTGTCTGATCCATTGTTTTTAAAATTTGAGGCTTCTATGTTTAACTATTTTCCCAAATAGTCTCAACAAATTTTAATCAACATATTTTAAGATGCTTAAATGGTATATATCCATGGTAATTTAAAAAAGTCTTTTCCTTGGGAGTATGGGTGAAACGGGTTGGGCGGACCCTGCTACCTCTGGAGTATCCATTTCACTCAATCTAATAATTAAAGGTTAAGAAGAGAAAAACTAACTTTGTAAAAGAGTTAGAAGTCTAGCAAATAGGGGCGCCTGGGTGGCACAGTCGGTTAAGCGTCCGACTTCAGCCAGGTCACGATCTCGCGGTCCGTGAGTTCGAGCCCCGCGTCGGGCTCTGGGCTGATGGCTCGGAGCCTGGAGCCTGTTTCTGATTCTGTGTCTCCCTCTCTCTCTGCCCCTCCCCCGTTCATGCTCTGTCTCTCTCTGTCCCAAAAATAAATAAAAAACGTTGAAAAAAAAAAAAAGTCTAGCAAATAGCAGAAAAAAATAAATCAACTTTGTAATTAAACTGAAGCTAAGGTCAGCAAAACTGGTTATTCTGTATGTTTAAAAAGAATGTCCAGAGCTTACATCAGCATCATGGCAGGGTACGAAGTTCTTCTATTTTATTCTTTCTTTTGAACAATGAGTTAGATATACATCTATGAACAGCAGCACTTTTGTGAGAAGTGTAGGATCCAGAATACGTATCAGGAGACTAGGAGGAATCTCACCCACCTGTGCATCTAGTAATAGGCAAACAGACCTTGGTCTGGGCTGTGGAAACAACACAGCCAGCAAACCTGGCCCAACCCCTCTCACTAAAGTTATGAAAAAACTGGAGAGCATGGAGCTGGACAAATAGCCACAGAAGAGAGAGAATTTGCATATGTCCAGCCATCCCAAGCAGAGATTCTAGCATGTTTTTGGAGGGAAAAAAAAAGAGTTTGGTTGCAATGGAGACAGTAAGAGGAATTTGCCCTAGGTACTTCACTCCCCACAACACGGCAAGGACTGAGTTATCCAGTAGTGGGTAACCTCTCTAGCAGATAAAAAGGAGAGTGGTGAGTGAATGCCTGGCTAACCCAGTTGTGTGGAATGCTGCTTGAGAAACCCATTTCTTTCCAGCAGCAGTAACTGTGGAAAGGAAGACTGGAGAAGAGGCAAATAAGAATATCAAGACATTAAAGTGACAGGGTTCCTGCTAACTAAGCTCAAGACTTCAGCAAGAAATCTGCCCATGGTGTCTGGGAGCATCTCACCCAAGGATCTTCCCACTGGGTTCCTGGATACCTTTAGTGCCCTAAATGCTGAACCCACACCTCACTCCACTCTGTAGTTGACTCCTTGTGCATATTCCAGAATGCAGCATTGAGAGCAGGTCTTATAAATGGAATGCTATCAGAAAAACAGATTGGGAGCTGTGGACAAAGGAGAAACCACAAATGTGAACTAAAGCACCACCTTCTGTTAAACCCAGAAAGCAGAGAAAACCCTAACTATAAAAGCACCAGTAAATAGCAAACCCCAACTGAAGGCAACTAGTCCAGATTTAAGGAGGTATCTGCTAGTTCAAATGTGAAAGCAGTGATCAAAACTATAAGAAATATGAAATATCAAGAAAACACAGCATCACCAAAGGTAACAATTTTTAAATTACCAAGCTCTGGTGCATGACACTGAATGATAAAGCATTCAAAACAGCTATTAGAAGAAATTCAATAAATTATAAGAAAACTCAAAAAGACCATTCTATGAATTCAGGAAAAAAAATACATGAACAAAATGACACACTTACCAAAGAAACATAAATCATAAAAAAAGAACAAAGAAATTCTGGATTTGAGGAATTCAATGAATAAAATGAAAATTGCAATAGAAAACATCTGCAGTAGAGTACAGCAAATGAAGACACAATAAGTAAATAAGAGGACAGGGATTTTGAAATAACTCAATCAGAGCAGGAAAAACTAAAAAGAGTGAAGAAAGTGATTTATGAAATTTCATCAAAAGAACAAATATTGAAAAAATTAATATACTAGAGAGAGAAAAGGGTGAAGGGGACAAAAAGTTTACTTAAATAATATCTGAGAACTTCCCAAAGCTGGGGAAAAACTTGGGCATCCAAGCTCTTGAAAGATAATACCTCAACCTATTATCTCAATGTAAAAAGACATTACCTAGGATAACATAATGAAACTGGGAAATGTCAAAGATAGAAGAGAATCCAGGGAAAAAAGATTTTAACCTACAAAGGAACCCTCCACTAGGCTATCAGTAGATTTCTCAGGAAAAATCCTACAGGCTAGGAAAGTACTGGAAAAGAATTACCAAGCATGAATACTCTATATGGAAGAATACTCTATATGGAAGTTACCTATATGGAAGTTATCTGAAGTTATCCTTCAGATATTGAAGGAAAAATAAAGAATCTCATGAAAACAAAAGCTGAAGGAGTTAATCACAACTAGACTTGCCATGAAAAAAATTCTAATATGAGAGTATTAGGCTGACAAGAGGCTAATCAGCAACATGAAAACATAGGAAAGTATATAACATTGGTAAAGGTAAATATACAGTCAGACTTCAATCTATAAGATCATGTTTAACGACTTAAAATTAAAAATAATTCTAGCTACTTTAATTTAATGAATACAAAATAGAAATAATTCTACCAAAAAAAAAAACACGGGAGTAATAAGATGAAGATTTTGTAGGCAACTGAATTTAGGCTGCTATAAGCTTAAAATTGGGCTCTTTTATCGGAGATGTTTTACATAAACCTCTAGGAAAAACCTAGAATAGATTACTAAAGACCAAAAAAGTGGGTGGGGTGGGGAACAGAGCTAACCACCACAGAAAATCACCAATTGACAAAAGAAGTTAGAAACAGAGAAAAAGAAAAAATGGAAATCTAAAACAACCAGAAAGCAATTAATAAAATGTCACTGGCAAGTCCACATATATCAATAATTGAGTGTAAATGGATTTAATTCACTAATCAAAAGCCATAGACTTGCTGGATGAAAAAAAAAAAAAAAGACCCAATTACATGAGGCTCCCAAGACTCACTTGAATTTTAAGGACATACATAGGTTCAAAGTAATGGGATGAAAAAAATTTCAATGCAAACAGAAACCAAAAGAAAGTGTGTTTAGCTATACTTACACCAGACAAAATAGACTTTAACCAAAAATTTTAATAAGAGACAACAATGGTTACTGTATAATGATAAAGGTATCAATTCATGAAAAAGGTATATTTGTAAATATATAACTACCAACATCAGCGCATATAAATATATTGAGTGAATATTAACAAGTCTGGAAAGAGACAATGCAGTAATAACAGGGCTCTTCAACACCCTAATTTCAGCATTGGGTAGATCATCTAGATAGAAAATCAACATGAGGTGCCTGGGTGGCTCAGTTGGTTAAGCGGCCGACTTCAGGTCAGGTCATGATCTTGTGGTCTGTGAGTTCAAGCCCTGTGACAGGCTCTGTGCTGACAGCTCAGAGCCTGGAGCCTGCTTCAGATCCTGTGTGTGTATGTCTCTCTCTCTCTCTCTGCCTCTCTCCCACTCACTGTCCTCTTGCTCGCTCTCAAAATACATAAACATTAAAAAAAATTAAAAAAAAAAAAACAACCAAGTAACATTAGACTTGAACTATACATTATACCAAATGGACCTACAGTTACAGAACATCCTATCCTACAGCGGTAGAATGCACATTCTTTACAATTTCACATGACATTGTCTCCAGGACAGATAAGATTATAGGACATAAAACAAGTCTCAACATATGTAAGAAGACTGAAATCATATGAAGTATATTTTCTGATCACAACAGTATGAAACTAGAAATCCAGAGGAAAGCTTAAAAATCTACAAATATGTACAAATTTAACACAAACCTCTGGATAACCCATGGGTCAAAGAAGAAATCAGAAGGGAAATTAAAAAAAATTAAAAAAAGGAAATACATCAAAACCTGTGGATGCTGTAAAACAAGTTATCAGAGGGAAGTTTATAATGATATGTGCATATGTTAAGAAAACAGATCATAAATGAACAACCTAACTTTATACATGAAGACTCTAGAAAAAGAAGAACTGAGGTTTCTGGGTGGCTCAGTAGGCTGAACATCTGAGTCTTGATTTCAGCTCAGGTCATGATATCAGTGTTGCGAGATCTAGCCCTGCATTAGGCTCTGTGCTGATGTGGAGACTGCTTGGGATTCTCTCTCTCCTTCTCTCTCTACCCCTCCCCTGCTCACTCACTCTCTCTCTCTCTCTAAATAAATAAACAGACATTTTAAAAAAGAAAAAGAACTAAGCGCAAAGTTAGCAGAAGGGGAAAAAAAAGCCAAGAGTTTTTTGTTTTCTTTTTTAAGAAAAAAAATGGACAAACCTTTAGCTAGACTCATCAAGGAAAAAAAAAAAAAGAGAACTCAAAATCAGAAATGAAAGAGAAGTCAGAAGATGCTCAACATCATTCATCATCAGGGAAATACAAATCAAAACTATCATGAGATACCACCTCATATCTGTTAGAATGGCTAAAATTACAACACAAGAAACAGGTATTGGTGAGGATGTGGAGAAATGGGAATCCTCTTGCACTGTTGGTGGGAATGCAAACTGGTGCAGCCACAATGCAAAACAGTATGGAGGTTCCTCAAAAAACCTAAAAATAGAAGTGCCCTATGACCTAGCAATTACATTACTATTTACCCAAAGAATACAAAAAAAGCTGATTTTGCTATAAATGCAGCACTATCGACAATAGCCAAAGTATGGGAAGAGCCCAAATATCCACTGACTGATAAGTGGATAAAGAAGATGTGGTACATATATACAATGGAATATTACTAAGCCACCAAAGAATTGAAATCTTACCATTTGCAACAAAATGGATGGAGCTAGAGTGTATTATACTAAGTGATATGAGTCAGAGAAAGACAAATGACATATGATTTCACTCAGGTGTGGAATTTAAGAAACAAAACAGATGAACATAGGGGAAAGAAAAAAAAAAAGAGAGGGAGGCAAACCATAAAAGAGACTCTTAACTATAGAGAACAAACTGAAGGTTGCTGGAGGGGAGCTGGGTGGGATGATGGACTAAATGGGTGATTGGTTTTAAAGATAGAATTTGTTGTAATGAGCAGCTGGTGTTATATGTCAGTGATGAATCACTAAATTCTATTTCGGGAGCTAATATTACACTATATGTTAACTAACTGGAATTTAAATAAAAACTTGAAACATTAAATAAAACAAACTGACTACACCCTAAATAAATAAAGAAAAGAAAATAAAGAGAAGTTAAAACTGATAAAACAGAAAAACATAGGAGAAGAGACTGCTATGAACAAGTATATACCAAAGAACTGGACAACCCAGAAGAAATGAATAAATTCCTAAAAACATACAATCTACCAAGACTGAAAAAGGCAGACTAGAAAATCTAAATAGACCAATAATGAGTAAGGAGATTATATCAGTAATTAAAAACCTCCACCCTAAACCCCAGGACCAGATGGCTTCATAGGAAATTCTACCACACATTTAAAGAAGAATTAAGGCAAATCCTTCACAAATGCTTCCAAAAAATTGAAGACGTGGGAATACTTCCAAACTAATTGTACAAGGAAGAATTATCCTGATACCACAGCCAGATTAGAACACTACTAGAAAACTACAGACCAAAATTTCTGATTTCTCAACAGAGAATTCAGAAATTCAAAAATTCAAAAATTCTCAAAAAATATTAGTAAACCAAATTTGGCAACATATTAAAAGGATTATATACCATGCCCACACAAGATTTAACCCTGGGATGCAATAATGGTTCAACATATGCAAATCAATAAATACAATATATCACATTAACAGAATGAAAGATAAAAATCACATGATTATCTCAAGAGATGTGGAAAAGGCATCTGACAAAATACAGCATCCTTTCATGATAAAAACCCTCAACAAACTGGGTAAAGAAGGAACATAACATTAGAAAGACCTTATTGGACAAACCCACAGTTAACATCATACACAATGGTGAATGGTATAGATAGATATTCCACTAAGACCAGGGACAAAACAAGGATGCCCACTGTTACTACTCTTACTCAATGTATGGTTGGAAGTTCTAGTCAGAGCCACTAGACAAGGCAAAGAAATAAAAGGTATACAAATGAGAAAGAAATGGGTGCCTGGGTCGCTCAGTTAGTCAAGTGTCTGACTCTTGATTTCAGATCAGGTCATGATCCCAGGGTCGTGGGACTGAGTCCCATACTGGGCTGAGTGCTTAGGTGGAGACTGCTTAAAATTCCCTTTCTCTCTCTCTCCACCCCTGCCCCCCGCCCCATATGTTACTCCCCCCAACTATTTCTCTCTAAAATCTTATTTTTTTTTCATTTGAAAGATGTAAAACTCTCATTACTTGTAGATGATAGGATCTTATATATAGAAAATCTTAAGGACTCAAAAAAAATCTGTTGAAACTAATAAATGAATTCAGTAAAGTTGCAAGATATAAAAACCAACATCCAAAAGTCAATTGTGTTTCTATACACTAACAACAAAACATCTGAAAATAAATAAAACTATCCCATTCACAGTAGCATAAAAAACAATATTTAGGAATAAATTTAACCAAGTGAAATATCTGTACAAGGGAAATGAAAATACTTTGATGAAAAAAAATTGCAGATGCAAACAAATGTAAATATATCCATGTTCGTGGATGAGAAGAGTTAACATTGTTAGTGCCCATACTACTCAAAGCCATCTATACGTTCAATGCAATTACTACCAAATTCCAATGGCATTTCTTTTTAGAGAACTATTAAGAATATTAAAACTTGCATAGAACCACAAAAGGACTCCCAATAATGCAAGTAATCTTGAGAAAGAACAAAGCTGTAGGCATTGTACTTCTTGATTTCAAAGTATACTACAAACCTGTAGTAATTAAAATAGTATGGTACTAGCATAATAATAGGCACATAAACAAATAAAACAAAATTGAGAACTCAGAACTAGATTCTTCCCTATACAGTTAACTGACATTTGACAAGGGGGCTTAGAATACTCAATAGGGAAAGGATAGACTCCCCAACCAATAATGCTGGGGAAACTGGAGAGCCACATGCAGGAAAATCAGATTGGAACCCTATATTACATCATTTACAACAATTAACTTGAAATGGATTAAAGACTTAAATCTAAGACCTGATGCCATAAAACTCCTGGGAAAAGACATAGGGAAGAAGTTTTTGACATTGGTCTATGCAGTGATGGGTATGACACAAAAAGCATAAGCAAAAGTAGCAAAAATCAACACGTAGGATTACATCGAATTAGAAAGGTTCTATACAGCAAAATAAACAATCAGTAAAATAAAAAGAAACTACAAAATGGAAGAAAGTATTTGTGAGACACATTTGATAAGCAGTTAATATCTAAAATATATAAAGAACTCACACAACTCAATAACAAAACAATCTACATCTAAAATGCAAGAAGAACTAAATAGATACTTTCCAAAGAATACATCCAAATGGCCAACATGTACATGAAATGATACTCAACATCACTTATCATTAGGGAAAGGGGAATCAAAACTACACTCAGAGAGGTGCCTGGGTGGCACAGTGGAAACACCCTCCACCTGGCTTGCTAACAGTGTGCCTCCCCCCTTCCATCTTAGCCTGGGCAGGAATATTCCCACAGGGCTGTGGGTCCCCTCCCACAGTGAACTGGTGCAGACCTTGCTGGCATCATGTACTTTACCCCCACATTCTCTTATGGACATGCCCTCTCCAACATGCTTTTGGCAAGAGACCATCCAAAGTAGTGACACAAGCCTCATAGGGTACCAAAATACTCCAATGTGACTCCCATCCCAGGAAGAAGAGAAGAGAACCACACACACACACACACACACACACACACACACAGCAGTCCAACTGCAGCCCCAGCAGTTGGCTGGGGGCAGACATCTGGTTTGACTGCAGGCCACATCCACCAACAAAAGCTTCACAGGAAAGAATATAGGGAGCGGGCCCTGCAATTTGGTGCTACAGCAGATCTGACAATGCTTGGTCTGACTGAACTCAAGCCAAAGGTGGCCTCAGTCTGGCCTAACAATAATACAGGGACCAAATCCTGCCCACAATAGGCCAAAAGAGTCATTGCAGGTGACTGGAATGAAGACAAATGGGGCTCGGCCACAATAGCAGGGTGCACACAACACACATAAGAAACCACTCTGAAGCATCAGGTTCTGGTGAATAGGGGACATTGACTGCAAGACACTATAGGACCTCTTAAAAAGGCCATTACTTTCAAGAGAAACAGATGTAGCTGAATTTCTTAACACCTAGAAACAGACACAGAGAGTTAGACAAAATAAGGATCCAGAGGAATATGTCCCAAATGAAAGAAGACAAAATCACAGCAAGACAGCTGAATGAAACAAGCATAAGTAAAATGTCTGATAGAGAATTTAAGGTAATGGTCATAAAGATACTCACTGGACTTGAGAACAAGAGTGGAGGACCTCAGTGAGATCCTCAACAAAGAAATAGAAGACATTAAAAAAAAATCAGAGATGAAGAACTCAATTAACAATTAAAAACACTGGATGGAATACATAGTAGACTAGAAAAAGCAGAAGAACAAATCAGTGACCTGGAGGACATAATAATGGAAAGCAATCAAGCTGAACAGGAAAAAGAAAAAAAATAATAAAAAATGAAAATACATTAAGGTAACTCAGCAAAATCATCAAGTGTAACAACATTTGCATTATAGGTTTCCCAGAAGTAGAAGAGAGAGAAAAGGGGGCAGAAAATTTATTTGAAGAAATAACAGATGAAAACATCTTGAATATGGGGAAGGAAACAAAAATCCAGATTCAGGAGGCACAGAGAGCCCACAACAAAATCAGTCCAAGGAGGTCCACACCAAGGCACATAAAATGGCAAAAAGTAGTGATAAAGAAAGAATTCTAAAAGCAGAAAGAGAAAACAGTTACATACAAGGAAAAATGCTTTCAAAATAAAGTGTTTCAAAAATAAGCTTTCCTTTAAAAAAATTTTTTTAACGTTTATTTATTTTTGAGAGAAAGAGAGTATGAGGGGGAGAGGGACAGACAGAGAGGGAGACACAGAATTGGAAGCAGGCTCTAGGCTCTGAGCTGTCAGCACAGAGCCCGATGCGGGGCTCGAAACCATGAACCCTGAGATCATGACCTGAGCTGAAGTCAGACGCTCAATTGACTGAGCCACCCAGGCACCCCTCAAAAATAAGCTTTCTATCAGCTTATTTTTCAGCAGAAACTTCGCAGGCCAGAGGGAGTCACATGATATATTCAAAGTGCTGAAAGGGAAAAGAACACTTTATCCAGAAAGGCTATCAATCAGAATAGAAAGAGAGATCTAGAATTTCCCATACAAACACAAATTAAAAGAGTTCATGACCACCAAACTAGCCCTACAAGAACTATTAAGGCTGACTCTGAGTAGTGAGGAAAGATCATGAGTAGGAATAAGGAAAATAGGAAGCACAAAAGCAGTAAACTTAAGTATATCTAAAAAATCAGTCAAGGCATTCATGAAATAAATGCATATTATACAGTGGAACACCATATATCTAAAATGTTTGAGGGGGAGAGGAGTATAAATTTAGTACTTTTAGAGTGGGCTCAAACTTAAGTCACCATCAGCTTAATATAGACTGCTATATGCATAATATGTTATTTGTAAATTTAATGGTAACCACAAATCAAAAACCAGTAATAGATGTGCAAAAATTAAAGAGCGAGGCATCCAAGCATATTACTAAAGTAGTCAACAAACCATGAAAGAGAAGAAAGGAACAAAGAACTACAAAAACAACCATAAAACAAGTAACAATATGGCAATATATATGTATCTATCAATAATTACTTTGAATGTAAATGGACTAAATGCTCCAATCAAAAGATGTAGCGTGAACAGAATGGATAAAAAAACCAAGACCGGTTTATATGCTACCTACAAGAGACTCATTTCAGACCTAAAGACACTGGCACATTGAAAGTGAAGGGATGGAAAAGCATTTATCATGCAAATGGAAGTGGAAAGAAAGCTGGGGTAGGGAAACTTGTATCAGACAAAACAGACTTTAAAACAAAGACTGTAACAAAAGACAAAGAAAGGCATTATATAATAAAGGAAATATGCAACAAGAAAATACTATTCAAACATAAAGAAAGTAATCAGTAGTAATACAATAATATTAGGGGACTTTAACACCCACTTACATTAATGAAACAGAAAATTAACAAGGAAACAGTGGCTTGGATTGACACATTGGACCAGATAGATCTGACAGATATATTAAACACATTCCATCCTAAAACAGCAAACACAGAAGATTCTCCAGAATAAATCATATGTTAGGACACAAAACAAGTCTCAATAAATTCAAAAAGATAAAACTCATTTCATGTTCTTTTCTAACCACAATGCTATGAAACTTGAAATAAACTACAAGAAAAAATCTGGAAAGAACACAAATATATGGAGGTTAAATAACATGCAACTGAACAATGAATGGGTCAACCAAGAAATCAAAGAAGAAATCCAAAAGTACATAAATAAAAATGAAAGTACAAGAGACCAAAATCGTTGAGATGCAGTAAAAGCCATTCTAAGAGGGAAGTTGATAGAAATACAAGCCTACTTCAAGAAGGAAGAAACATCTCAAACAACTTAACCTTACACCTAAAGGAGCTAGGAAAAGAACAACACCCACACCAGTAGAAGGAAGGAAATAATAAATTTTAGAATAGAAATAAATAGAAACTGAAAAAAAAACAATAGAATGAATTAATGAAACCAGGAGCTAGGTTTTGAAAAGATCAACAAAGCTAACAAATTTTAGGACATTCATCAAAAATAGAGGACTCAAACAAAGTCAGAAATGAAAGAGAAGAATTAACAACGGACACCACAGAAATGCAAAGGATAATAAGAATATATTCTGAAAAATTATATGCCAACAAACTTGACAACCTAGAAGAAATGGATAAATTCCTAAACTGAAATAGGAAGAAATAGCAATTTGAACACACCAATTACCAGCAATGAAATTGAATCAGTAATAAAAGAAAACTCCCAACAAACAGAAGTCCAGGACCAGACACAGGTGAATTCTGCCAAACATTTAAAGAAGAGTTAATACTTATTCTTCTGAAACAATTCCAAAAAATAGAAGAGAAAGGAAACCTTCCAGACCAGCATTACCCTAATACCAAAACCAGATAAAGACACTGCAAAAAAAGAGAACCAGAGGCCAATATTTCTGGTGAACATAAAAATCCTCCACAAAATATCTGCAAACTAAAGCCAACAATACATTAAAAAATCATTCACTACGATCAGGTAGGATTTACTCCATGGTTGTAAGGCTAGTTCAATATTCGAAATCAATCAATGGGATACATCAACAAGAGACAGTATAAAACCCATATGATCATTTCAAATAGGTGCAGAAAAGCATTTGACAAAGTAAAACACCCATTTATGAGAAAACCCTCAACAAAATACATTTAGAGGGAACATACCTGAACATAATAAAGGCCATATATGAAAAACCCACAGCTAACATTGTACTCAATACTGAAAAACAGATGTTTTCCCCTAAGGTCAGTAACAAGAGAAGGATGTCTACTTTCACTGCTTTTATTCAACACAGTAATCGATGTCCTAGCTGCAGAAATCAAACAAGGACAATAAATAGAAAAACATCCAAATTTGTAAGGAAGGAGTAAAACCGTCACTCTTTGCAGATGAACTGATAATTGTATATAAAAAAAAACCCTAGAGATTCCACCAAAAAACTGCTAGATGTGACAAATGAATTCAGTAAGGTTGTAGGATACAAAATCAATATATGAAATTTGTTGCATTTCTAGATCCTAATAATGAAGTAGCAGAATAAAAAATTAAGAAAACAGTCCCATTTACAACTGCACCAAAAATAATGATATACTTAGGAATAAATTTAACTTGTATTCTGAAAACTTTAAAACATTGATAATAGAAACTGAAGATGACACAAATGGAAACATAGTCCATGCTTATGATTTTGGAGAACAAATATTGTTCAACTGTCCAAACTACCCAAAAACAAACTGCAGTTTTAATCCAATCCTTACCAAAGTACGAATAGCATTTTTCACAGAACTAGAAAAAATACTCCTCAGATTTGTAGGGAATCAAAAAAGACCAGGAATAGTCAAAATCATCTTGAAAAAGAAGAATGAAAGTGGAGATATCACAATACCAGATATCAAGATATACTACAAAGCTATCATAACCAAAGCTGTATGGTACTGGTACAAAAAAAAAAGACCCATAGATCAATGGGACAGAATAGAGAACCCAGACATAAACCCATGATTGTATGGTCAATTAATCTTCAACAAAGGAGGCAAAAATAGACAATGGGAAAAGGTCTCTTTAGCAAATGGTATTAGGGGGGACCTGGGTGGTTCAGTCAGTTAAGTGATCAACTCTTGGTTTTGGCTCAGGTCATGATCTCACTGGGAGATTGAGCACCATGTTGGGATCTGTGCTGTCTGTGCGAAGCTGAATATGGCATGGTTGACTCACTGTTTGGAATTCTTCCCCCCCACCAAAATAAATAAATAAATCTAAAAAATAAAACAAAACAAAAAAAACAACAAATGGTGTTGGGAAACCTGGACCATTTCCTTATACCATATGCAAAAATAAATTCAAAATGGATTAGAGTCCCCAGTGTGAGACCTGAAACCATAAAAATCCTAGAAGAGAACATAGGCAGTAATTTCTCTGACATCAGTCATAGCGGTGTTTTTCTAGCTAGGTCTCCTGAGGCAAGGGAAACAAAAGCAAAAATAAACTATTAGGATGACATCAAAATAAAAAGCTTCTGTACACCAAAGGAAACAATCAACAAAGCTAAAAGACAACCTACTGAATGGGAGAAGATATTTGCAAATGACATATCCAATAAAGGGTTAGTATAAAAAATATAGAAGAACTTATACAACACCAAAAGGCACTCCAATTAAAAAATGGGCAGAAGGCATGAACAGACATTCCTCCAAAGAAGACATACAGATGGCCAAGATACACATGAAAAGATGCTCAACATCACCCATCATCTGGGTAATGTAAATCAAAAAGACAATGAGGCATTTTTTCCCACCTGTAAGAATGGCTACACTCAGTAACACAAGAAACAACAAATGTTGGCAAGGATGTGGAAAAAAGGAACCCTCTTGCACTGTTGGTGGGAATGCAAACTGGTGCAGCCACTGTGGAAAACAGTAGGGAACTTCCTCAGAAAGTTAAAAATAGAATTACCCTATGATCCAGTAATCACTCTCCTTGGTATTTACGAAACAAATACAAAAACGCTAATTCAAAGGGATACAGGCACCTCTATATTTATTGCCACATAATTTGCAATAGCCAGACTACGTATGGAAGCAGCCCAGGTATCCACTGATACGTGTATGTGTGCGTATAATGGAATATTACTCAGTCATAAAAAAGAATGAAATCTTGCCATGCTATTTGCAATACATGGATGGAACTAAAGGATACAATGCTAAGTGAAATAAGTCAGTGTAATACAATACCATATGATTTCACTCATATGTGGATTTAAGAAACAAAAGAAACTAAGAATAAAAGAGACAAACCAAAAAAAAAAAAGTCTCTCAAATATAGAGAACAAACAGATGGTTCCCGAGGGGAGGTGGGTGGGGGGATGGGTTAAATAGGTGAAAGGGTTTAAAAGTACACTTATGGTGATGAGCACTGAATATAGAGCACTGACAACTCACTACATTGTACACCTGAAACTAATATAACACTATGTTATGTTATACCAGAATTAAAATAAAAAAAAGTTTATTTTTACAATATTGCCCCAAGAAACAATAGTCACTTATATTGCCAGAAATAGGAACCAGAAAAAAATTTCTAAATTTAAGTAGTGTAAAAATTGCTTTTAGATACATTCAGAGTACAGCAGTTCTTCCTTATCCATGGTTTCCCCTTCTAGGGTTTCAGTTACCTGGAATCAGTTTCATCCAGAAACAGATGATCCTCCTTTTGAGGTATAGTCTGAAGGTCAATAGTAACTTAATGCTAATGTCGTAATGCCAGTGTCATTCACCTCACTTCATCTCATCACATAGGCATTTTATCATCTCAAACCATCACAAAAAGGGTAAGAGAGCAACCACATTCATGTAACACTTATTACAGTATATTGTGTAATTAATTTATTTCATTAGTTATTGTTTACTTATTATGCCTAATTTATAAATTACTAAATTTATAAATACATACACTTAAAACATAATTTATAAATTAAATTTTATCATAGGTATGTAATAGAGGAAAATACATAGTACATCTAGGGTTTAGAACTATTCATAATTTCAGGCATCTCTTAGGGGTCTTGGAAATATCCCCTGTGGATAAGGAGGGACTACTGTACTCAAGAGGATCATCCCCTAATGAGTTTAAATCACCAGATATAATTTGTTTTTCCCCGAGGCCACTGAGATATTGGCCAGAATGTTAGTCACCACGCATTAATCATTTGTTAATTCTGAACTTGAGTGAGTGGACCAAACAATGACACAAGGCACCTTTCACTCTGTGGACCCACATACTTCTACTAGTTCCAGAAACTATATGTGGATGAAGCAGGGCTCTCAGAAAAAGCATTTGTATGTTAGCCAAGAACCAAATGTCATTTAAAATGACTGTGTGCCTTGAAACCACAAAAGGAAAATATTAGCATTATAATTGTAATCATATTTGGCATTTGAAATTTGTTAACATGAAAGAGAAAAAAATAAGGCAACTCTGGCCTTCCTACCCTCTTGGAGTGATTCAGGCAGACAGACTCAAGATCTCTACTGAGGCAGGGGAGCAGCCTGGTGCCTATTTCAGGAAGGTGCATCAGTACCTGAACCCAGGAAAGAGGAATGTAGAAAATGGCTAATTCAATTTTCATACAGAGAGTGATATTTCTGACTTCCTAGAAAAGTAGAACATTCTGAACTCCCCAAAGAGCTCCTTCCTGAGTAGCAGCGGGCTGGTGAAGCCAGTAAAATTGAACCGGTTTGTGTAGACAGATTCCCAGAGGACATGACAAAGTTGAGAGGAGGTTGTAGAAGGAAAACAAGCCAAACCAACCATTATGCACTCATAACACCTGGATAGCCCTGAACTGTATCCTAGAGAAAGGTCCCAGAATTCTAATGAGTCGCCTTTTCATTCCTTCCCTTCGGTGAGGAGGCACAAACACAAAAACACAAAACAAAAAGAGGATCTTAAGAGTAAATAAAGACCCATTTTACTGTCGAGAAGGGCTTTTAAGAACCTGCTGCCAGAAAGCCTGATCAATATTGACCTGTAAAACCAGTTACATATGCTTGGTAGTCCAGGGAAAGCACAGGGCCGCTCCTTTCTTTTAGAGCCCCTTCTCCGTGGCTCCCAGACCTCACAATAACCTGGTGGAAGATTTGAGGGCTCAGTCAGAGAAACTGAAAGCTGCTTCCATTTATTTTGCAGACAATTCCTATCATTTCCCTTCCATTTTTTCCAACTGATTAACATAATTTCCAATCATTAAAGTTTACAGATAAGCATCGTCTCTCTGAAGCTCCATGTTATCTCAGTACATATGTGTGTAAATCTTCCATAGTCTCACCTGAGTTCTAGGTTATTATCATGGTCCATGTGGGAAAAGCTGGAAAAATAGAATGAACTCAGTGGCATTTCAAACATTTTCACTTTGGTCTTGCTTTCTCTAGATGGCACGCAATTTGAAATTCTGTCACAATGAAATTCTTTTAAAATTGGTTTTGTTTCTAGTTTTAAAGCAATGCCAGCCTCTACCAAAGAAGTTTTCAACACCTATGGTACAACTTAGTAGCTCTTCCTGGAGCCCCTACATAGCTACAAAGTTAATTAAAGGCTGAGCAGTTTGAATGAAAAGCATTACTATTTAAGAATCACCATTTAGGTTTCCATAAAGCTATTCATTGACCTCACTCATTTTATTGAGAGAAAAACACATATATAATTAAACGCAAGGAGCTTAATGGAATAGATGTAGAAAAAGTTCTGAAGTAATAAAACCATCCAAAGGTCAGTGTAATGGTGTAAGGTAAGAAGAGTAGTGTCTGGAATCAGCACTATCCAACAGAACTTTTTTTTCTTCCAATAGAACTTTTTGTGGTGATGGAAATGTTCAATTCAATATAGTACCCACCCACCTCTTTGGCAGCTGAGCGCTTGAAATGTGTCCTGCTGTGACTGAGAAACTGAATTTTAAATTTTACTCCATTTTAATTAATTTCAGTTTCAATAGTCATATGTGGTTAATGGCTGCTGTATTGGATAGTGCAGAAGTGGAGAAACTTATATTTATAAGAAAAGAAAAGCAATCAAAATAAGGACAGAAAAGAGTAGAATTTAAGAGAGGAAAATATACTAATCAAGACAGGTCATCAGAGGAATTCACATGGAAGAAATGGGCTTTCTAAGAATAGAGAGCCACAAGTTAGACACCCCGATGGCACAATCTCCAGATACAAATGAAGTCTCCACTATGAGCCATAGAATGTGCACTGAAAACTAACTCAGGTTTATTGGAATCTACTGAGGTATAATAACTGCATAATCCCAACTATGTTGACTTTAATTAGATCGCATCGTCATCTTTTTTCACATGTTATCATCATGTAGATCTTTCCATTGTGTAAATGACATACAAATTAACCATAGGGGATGGCTTAACCTCTGTGAGTCCCTTTTAGGCTCTACTTTGTAAAATCATTATCTACACAATTTTACATAATAGATCTTATGTATTTTTCACACAACAGAAACACCCAGCTGATCTTCTGGAGCAGGATGATGAGGGATCCCTCCCCATGCCTCCACACTACTCTGCATATGGCTAGTGAACCAGAAGAGGTTATAAAGAGGATAAGGTAAAGGTAAAAACGGTTCCCCAGGTAACTATGTAAACATTTCTCTCTTGAGTCAGAGGACTTAAAGCTGAATACAGTTTAAAACAGAATTTATGTATTTCAAAACATTTGTCTTAAATGTTTGATCCGAAACACTTCTCTTCTTCCATTATTGTGCTTTTCAAGGTATTAAGAGAAAAAGAGAACTGTAAGAAGACATCCTCAACTGATTATTACTGTGCTCAGTTAGATTTAATTAAGTTCTCAAAAGTGGTACAGTATTTTATTGGAACAATTCCTTTATGAATCATTCATTTATCCATCTAGTATTCATTGAACATGAATATAAGCCAGTTATCTATCAACACTGGTGATATGAGACTCAAAAAAAGTCACCTTTCCTGTCCTCAAACTGTGCACAGTCCAGTATAGAGAAAAGTAGGTAACTGGTTAAATAAGAGCCATGCCCAGGGTATCATGGGAACATACAGGAAGAAAACTTAATGGAGGAGGCAACTAGAAAATTATCATAGAGAACATAATAACTGATATGAGTCAGGTGAAGAGGAAGGCATTCCTGCATGAGATAACCCCATAAGACAGGCAACAGTAGGTGTTGATATGAAGAATTTATTTTAAAGTAATTGAATATGAGTTTTCTTGGGATATCTAGATCAAGCTACCTGGTAGATAACCAGATATAAAATCTGAAGATCAGGGCAAAACATGGGTGAGATATGCCACTTTTAGCATATTCTAAAACCCTAAGAGCTAGTCAGCTTCCTTTTGAGCAGTGTGCAGAATAAGAGGGTTAAAGGGACAAGAGCAGGAGGCGAGGAGAATCCCAGTGTGGAGGGCATGAGGAGAGAGAGAGAAAACCCAGGAATGTGGCAGGAGAAGAATTATCTGAGGAGCAAAGTGAAATGAGAGTGTATTATCACAGAAGCCAAGAGAGTGGATGTTTCAAAGCTCTAAACATCAACACATTTAAATATAGCCAGGAAATCCAGTAAAACAAAAATCACCTATAGTTTGACAATAAGTGGGATCATTGACAAATTTTCCCTGACCAGTTTCAGCAAAATGGTGGGGAGGAGCCAGCTACAGTGGATTGAAGAGTGAATGACAGATGAGAAGTCAAGACTGTACATGAATAGAAGTATTCCTCTGAAAATTTCAGATGAAGAGTGATGTTCAGAATGTTGATGCCTAGGGACATCAGTATCCATACACAAAGTCAGTCGTATCACTATCAATGAGCTCTAGAATGTGGTGAATCTTATGGCCGAGCTTCCTTAGACTCATAATTATAGGTTCTGATCCAAAGCATCTTTATGGCCAACAACCCTGAATATTAGTGAGGAGCAAAGAAGATAATGGATGTAAAGATTCGGGCAAACTAGAAATTACGACACAAATGTTAGTTATTATGGCCATTATTACTACAATTTGGTCTTGTTAAATTTCAGTCTGTATATCAGCCCAGTTTATATCAGAGTTGAAAAACAAATTGAAAAGTCTGCCTGATGGAGTTTGTGGAGAGGAAACATCAGTAGTTAACTTATGCATTATGCATATAATTTAGACTCAAGAGATCCAATGGATAACTGCAGCAAACTACAATTGCCCTCTTTAGACAGCTCAATGTGAACTTCCGGATAGAAAGAAAGCATTCCAAAGTCCTATGTAATTGGATTTGATAATAACGGGAGGATTGGCTGCTTGCTTGCTTCGCATTTCAGTTTGATAATTTGAATAAATTCTTTACACAAATTGTAACTGCTGTCATTTGGATAACACTCCAACTTGAAAATTTGGATCACTGGGTGCAGACCCTTGCCAGCTCTAAACAAATGGAGGTTGGCTAACAAAGGATTTGAAGGGCATCCTTTCCTTGCTATGGAAGTCTCCAACAGGGGCAAGCTTTTCCTGTTGCTACCGTATTCAAAATAAAGCAGAAGTTTATAAAACTTCTTGGAGGCTTCCTCCTTTACCCATAGAATCTTCAAATTCAGTATAGTCTTTCTTTTTGCCTCAGATTCCTTTGCTTTATCTAAAATAAACCCTTCACCCCTGCCATTCAATAAATAATTCTCTTTACACCTTTCTCACTTTTGGCACTACGTGTTCTATTTTTAAAAATCTATTATTCATTAAGCCAAAATGGTTGAGCACTTATTATATTTATTCAGGGGATGTAATCATGAGCAAGACAGAATTTCTGCTTTCAAGTACAGTGCTGGGGGCACCTGGGTGGCTCAGTCGGTTAAGCGTCTGACTCTTGATTTCGGCTCAGGTCATGATCTCCAGGTTTGGGAAATCGAGCCCTGTCTCAGGCTCTGCGCTGACAAGCACTGAGCCTGCTTGGGGTTCGCTCTCTCTCCTTTCTCTCTGCCCCCTCCCACGTTTGAGCTCTCTCTCTCTCAAAATAAATAAACTTAAAAAAAAAGTACAGTGCTAGAATAGAGACATATCCAGGAGAATAATTTACTCTCCCAAAGGGCCACAAGGTGGCAAGGTACAGTAAAGTTTCCCAGAGGAAGTGCTATTCAATCAGGATCTTAAAGGATTCTGATGTTTAGATGGGAAAAGAAAAAAATATTTTATCTCATTTTGATCTGTAAGTTCCCTGAGATCAGTGATTCTTATTTAACTTTGTTTCTCTTAAAGTGCCTGCCGTGGACTGAATGTTTGCCATCCTCTCAAAATTCATGTATTGAAATCTAATCCCCAGTGTGACGGTATTTGGAGGTAGGATCTTTGTGAGGGTGCAGCCCTCACGAGTGGGAGTAGTGCCCTTATAAGGGAGACACCAGAGACCTCTCTCACTCCTTCTACCATGGGAGGACGCAGTGAAAAGATGGCCAGCTATGAACCAGGAAGTAGGTTTTCACCAGATAACAAATCTGCCAGCACTGTGGTCTTGGACTTCATAGCATCCAGAACTCGGGAAATAAATGTTTTTTGTTTGAGTTGCTCGGTTTATGGTATTTTTGTTATAGCAGCTTGAATAGATTAAGAAGGTACCTATTTACAGTGATTTGAAAATAAGGACCCAAAACTACTATTAAATTAAGTCCAAATGTCGTGAGGGTATCCTTTCTCATCTTTCTGCCCTCCCAGTCTTCTTGAACACGGTACAATGTATAGGGTGTGTGTTCTCATTATATTAGTTTAAAAGGTTTCACAAACATCTGTCTCCTTCAATCTTCACCTTCCTATTTAGGCTGCCTATGCACATCATGCTTCCCAGTTAATGGTTTAAATTCTTATTGTCTTCATCTGCCTTAGAAATTCAGAGGTACAGTGGGTTGCCTGGGTGGCTTAGTAGGTTAAGCGTCCAACTTCGGCTCAGGTCACGATCTCACAGTTTGTGGGTTCGAGCCCCGTGTCGTGTTCTGTGCTGACAGTGCGGAGCCTAGAGCCTGCTTCAGATTCGGTGTCTGCCTCTCTGCCCCTCTGCTGGTACACTCACTCCTTCTCTCTCTCTCAAAAATAAATAAACATTACAAAAAAGAAACTCAGCTGTGTAGCTAATTCACTTAGGTCTCTTGAAAGTAGCTGCTCCGTTCTACACTTTTCAGAAGATCTCTACAAATCCCCAAATCAAGAATTCTCAAACTTAGATTAACCGGAGTTCTCAGCCATCAGATGTGATGCTGCATCTCATACAATGCTAATCTTCTGCTATGTCCTTTTTAGCTCTCGAGATTTATGTATATGTATATAGATCCTTTCTCCATCGCTCCAAATCTGTTACAGGGAATGACTATTCTGATGTCTTAAAAGTGAAGCAAGAAGCTAAAGATAATACCGTGTTTAGAAGACAGAACGTTTGGGGTTTCCAGAATTTATGAAGAAAGTCCCCAAATACAGGAAATTGTGGGCCTGACCAATCAGGATGCCTTTCTGTGATAAAAACAAGCAAAAGCCAAGCACTATCAAAATAGCAGTAGCCACTGCCAGTGTTACAGGTAGTATGGACTTTTGAAAACCAGTAATGAGAGCTCCTTCACAACTGTAATTAGCCATTTGTGGTGCTACCGTTACTATAGCTAGAGTTATGTTTCAAATGTGAGGTAGAGAAATTCTCTTTGGCTGGAGCCTGAAGCTGTTATTTATCAAGACTAGTCTTTTGCCTCTTTTCTTTCTTTCTTTCTTTCTTTCTTTCTTAAACTCCCCTACACTCATCCCGAAGCCAATGCTCAAAGAAAGCCACCCATTTGAACGTTAGCATGTTGCACGCCACACTGGCTATTCTGTTAGTCCTGTTTCTTTGCTGCAGTACACAGTCTGGATTGTTCAGCATTGTCCTTTGCTGTGTCCTCAGGAGATCGTTATATCGATATATAAAAACCAAAAGACATATGAACTAAATAACCAAAAAGTCAGCTTGTGTCACTTTGAGCAAGGTACCTAACTTTCCTGGCCTGTTTCTTTCTCTATAGCCTTTAAAAAATAGAGGTTGCTATCAAATTATTTCTCAGGTCCCTTTAGACCTTTCATGCTATGATAGGTTTTGGGGGGTAACTTACATACAAGGTAAACCTCACCATAGTATTACAATACCTACATTTAAACTTCTAATTTATCAAACCTGCTTTCTAACCACTTATATGGTGGCATATGGACGATCTATACCAGATTCCCTATGTGGCTTTTAAGTAGCACTGAGCAATAAAACTGAGGAATGGATACCAACGTAGTATGATAACATATGTGTGTGAATGTGTGGAGGGGCATGTGGTGTGTGTAATGGGCCATACGCTGTGGTACATCCTTCAAAGGACAAACTCAGGATGCTATGAAAATTATGACTACATTTTATCCAGGCTTTGAGTTCAGGATTTAAAAGATGACTAGTAAATGAGGGACATAGGGGTGAAAAGGGCAGGTCAAAGAAAAGTTCAGGTGGGTGAACCTTGAGGCATAAAAGGGCTAGATAACATCATTTTCCTAAAAAGAAAGAGAGCCATAGAGCCAAGAAGAACCAAAATTTTTTCTTTTTGGATCATTGCTCATTAATAATTCATAGCAATTTTTTTTCCTTTAAAGTCCTTTTCAGTATTTATTCACGATTGGCAGCTGCCCGTTTTCTCCTCTCCTCAAAAAACTCAAAATATCCTCACTTGTATCTTTAATCTTTTCCATCTTTGCATATATTATCTTTCTTCCCGCCAGTAACTATCTGCCGTTTTTATGAAAACACAGTGTTCATCCAATTTGCTAAATAAATCAAAGGAACAAAGTGGGGCATGTATGTGTTTCACAACATCCTGTGCTCAGAAGAGTCCCATGTGGGGTGCCTGGGTGGCTCAGTCAGTTAAGCATCTCACTCTTGATTTCGGCTCAGGTCATGATCTCACAGTTGTGAGATCAAGCCCCACATCAGGCTCCATGCTAAGTGTGGAGCCCACTTAAGATTCTCTTTCTCCTTCTCTCACTTCCCCTCTTCCATGTACACATGCAGGCTCTCTCTCTCTCTCTCAAAAACAAAACAGAGCAAAAGAAACAATGAAAACACACACATACAAACAAAAAATAACCAAAAACTAACCATGCTTTGTGTAATGCTCTGTTATCACCATCTTGATACTAATTTTTAAATAAGAGGCTCCACATTTTCATTTGGCATTGGGTCTCCAAAATTACATAGCCATTTAGGAAGCAAAGGTAAATTATTTTGATTGTATTTGAGTAGAGGTAATAAGCAATATTCAATTTGTCCTGCATTCTTTTATATGTCACTTCCATGTCCAAAATTTTGCCCACTTCTCTTCATTTTCAGTACTACCACTACCTATAATCCAAGTTACCATTGCCTTTTTCTGGTGTTACAGAAATAACTAATATTAGGCAACATAGATATAAGAAGTTGCTAGAGGGGCACCTGGGTGGCTCAGTTGGTTAAACATCAAACTTTTGATTTCGGCTCAGGTCAGGTTGGTGAGATTGAGCCCTGAGTCAGGCTCTGTGCTGACAGCATGGAGCCTGTGTGAGATTCTCTCTCTGTCTCTCTCTCTCTCTGTCTCTCTCTCTCTCTCTCTGCCCCTCTGCTGCTCATGCATGGGTGTACCCTCTCTCAAAAATAAACATTAAAAAAGTTACTAGAGATAAAGAGGGATATTTTATAATGATAAGAGAGTCAATTCATTATATATATATATATATATATATATATACATGTATATATATATATAAATACACACACACACACACACAATGACAGAGTCCCAAAATAAATGAAAGGCTGTTAGAAATGAAGGTAAACAATTCAATAATAGTGGGAGACTTCAATAACCTTTCAATAATGGATATTATAACTAGGCAGATGATCAACAAGAATATAGAAAACTTGAACAACACTATAAACCAACTAGATATAATGTACATTTACAAAGACCCCACCACAGATGGGGTGCTAAATATTCTGTGTTTAGCAGAATACACATCATTCTTAGGTAAACATGGAACATTCTTTAGGACAGATCACAATCTGGGTCATAAAACAAACTTTTTTTTTTTTTTACATTTTTTTTAACGTTTATTTACTTTTTGAGACAGAGAGAGACACAGCAGGAACAGAGGAGGGTCAGAGAGAGAGAGAGGGAGACACAGAATGTGAAGCAGGCTCCAGGCTCTGAGCTGTCAGCACAGAGCCCGATGCGGGGCTCGAACTCACGAGCCGTGAGGTCATGACCTGAGCCGAAGTCGGACGTTCAACTGACTGAGCCACCCAGGTGCCCCATAAAACAAACTTTTAACTTGAGGATTGAAATCTATAAAGTATGCTTTCCAGTCACAATGGAATAAAAGTAGAAATCATTAAGAAAAATTGGGAAATTTATAAATATATGGTGATTAAAAAAAATATTCCTAAATAACCAGTGGGTCAAAAAAGAAATGAAAAAATAAATTAGAAAACATTTTAAGGTAAATGAAGACAAAAACACAATATGGCTATATATAAAGAAGAAAAAAATAAATGTCTTAACTTTTCAGTTGAAGACACTGGAAAATAAGCACAAACTACACTTAATGTAAGCAAAATGAAAGAAATAATAAGTATGGGAGTAAAAAATCAATGAAATAGAGAATAGAAAAAAAATACAGAAAATAAATAAAGCCAAAAGCTGTTCTTTGAAAAGATGAAGAAAACTGACATGACTTTAGCTAGAGTGACCAAGAAGAAAGGTGAGAACACTCAAGTAACCAGAATCAGAAATTAGAGAGGGAACACCACTACTGACCTTATGAAAACAAAAAGGATTACAAAGGAATCCTATGAATAATTGTGTCAATAAATTAGATAATTCAGTTGAAATGGACAAATTTCTGGAAATACACAAACTACCTGACTCAAGAAGAAAGAGACAATATAAGTGAACCTATAATAAGAGAGTTAGTGATTGAAAACCTCTCAGAAAAACCCAGGCACAGATATCATCACTCCTCAACTCTACCAAACATTTAAATGATTAATACTACTACTTTACCCACTCTCCAAAAGTAGAAAAGATATAGAATAATATTTTAAGGAAAGCATTCCATCTACAATAGCATCACAAAAGGAAACAGCAAAGAAGTATAAAGCTTGTAGTGTAAGCATGACAAGACATAGTTAAGAAAAATTTTTAAAGATTGATAATAAATGAAAAGACATCTATCTCATTTTGAGTTATTTCCTCAAAATGTTAATCATAGCATTGCCATACGAATAAACCAGCAATTCCTCTTGTAGGTATATACCCAAAAGAATCATAACATATATACACAAACTTGTACATAAATGTTTACAGCGTTATTCGTAGTAGCCCCAAAGTGAGAAAAATCCTAGTCCTCATGAGTTGATGAATGGCTAAACAGCATATGGCATGGCCACAGAATGGAACATTATTTGGCAATAAAAAAAGAATGAAGTATTGATACATATTATAATGTAGATGGACCTTTAAACCATCATGCTAAATGAAAGATGTCTGACATAAAAGACCACATACTGTATGATCCATTCATTATATAAAATGTCCAGAATGAGAGTGTTTCTGGAGACAAAAAGTAGATTAGTTCATACCTAAGGATATCACATACTTTAGTACTTGCTTCCTTTACACAGATTGTTAGCTCAGTGGTTTACAACGTGGCCTCTGATGTCAGAAAGCCTGTGCTCCGATCCTGGCTCCTCCCTTTATTAAGGAGAGACCTTGGGAAAATCACTTCATCTCTCTGAGCCTCACAAAATACGTTTCAATCATGCTAGGAAAAAGGCAAGTGGTGTCTAGGCATTATTATTTTTTTTAATTGGGGCAAATTCAATTAATTTTTCCACAAAATTGCAAAACATATCTTCAGAGGACTGTGTAAGGATTCAACGGAGATTACGCGGAAGCTCCAGGAGGACTCGCTAAGTGGTAGCTATTGTTATTAGTTGATGCTAAATAATTTAATAAATGAATGATTTTTCAAGACTAAAAAATACGGTTTCTATCTCTAAAACCTATAGCCAATGCACTCCCCCCCCAATTCTTTTGATAAGGTTTTGATAAGTCCTGAAATACCTATCAGGTCTTACTTCCCATGTCGAATATTTAAAAAGAATTGTCAGTTTCCAGCTTTGTAGGCTAAAAGGAATGCTCAGGTTTTGTTTGTTTTCCCCTTCTGGTATTAAACTTTCTCTTTCCTTCTGACTTGTGCACTAACTACAAACAAAACTTGAAAAAAGCTGATAAGGTTCCCTAGCTTTGGAAAAACAGAATATACACTTAAAACTTAGTTTCCTTCCCAAATGAGATGCTTTCTTTTTTTCCTTTCAACTTGGGGCACCCCTCTTTTGAGTTGAAAGTAACTGCTTCAGACGAAAGCTCAGTGATTCTGTCCTTAGAGCACCTTTAATTTTAAAGCAGACCAAATAGCCCCAGCCTTCAAGGAAGAGTAATCCCCAAACACACTCAGGGCATATTTGCAGTATTATAAAAGTAAATGATTTTGAGTATATACTCCTTTGACATTAATAATGCAATTTGCTCCGAAATCTATTAAAAGCCCACAAGCCTAATTAAATATTAAAATTGAAATTGGTATTTCTTTCAGGCAATTTTCAGTGGAAGAAGAAATATGTTTAAAAAAAAATGCATTGAATTCTCACTGATACTACCAATTCAAATACACGATAATGGGAGTTTTTCCTTAAACATATTGCTTTTACGTCTATATCTACTTTGCCCCTTGCTAAAAATCCCAACTTTCACAGACATCAAAATAATTACAACTTTGCTTTAAACCACAATACACAGACAACAGCCCAAAATAATATGATTACTGAAAATAGTTTAAGGTTTTATCGTAGGCTTGCATGCTGTGGAATCAAATTATGGTTTTTGAGATCACTTGGAAAATTTCCTCTGTGTGGGGGCTATGCCAACTGCTCGTGAACACAGATAAAGTTCATGTGCGTCATTTTACTTTTGATATCAGGAATTTTTCAAGTCAGTTTGCTTCACAATTATGTATTTAAACTGTTCAAAGTTAAATTTTTTAAAATAAAAATATAAAAACCAACTATGCTTTCAGAATTCTGCTTATATTCCTTTCTCCAAACTGTTCTCCCCCATTCCTGCCTCTATATACACTTTAAAAAAATTATATAAGTCCTTCTTTAATGAATATTAGCAAACTGTGGTACTTTTCACCACTTGGAGTATATATAGCTGCATATTACTCTCTTGTTTGGATGCACTCAAAATGAGTCAACGAGCCATCAATTGATAGACATTTTTACTGGTAATCCTTTTTTTCTTGCATTTATAAATAACACTACAATGAATACCCTTCCGCATATATCTTTTTGTATTTTTGCCCATATGTGTTTGAGATAAATTCCTAACAAGAGATTCCTAAAGAAATTGCTGGACTGAATGGTAAATGCATACTTAACTTTTCTAGATACTGCCAAATTCCACCCCAACTTTTTGCATTTTTACAAGCTGTGCATGAGAGTCCTCATTTCCCCCACAGCCTTGTCAAAGGAATATTGTGTAAATATTTGGATTTTTGCTAATCTTCATTTCTCTTTATTAGAAGTGACTGGGGTTGAGTAATTTTACCCATATTTAAGGGACATTTGCATGGCTTTCTTTGGGAATTGTGAGTTCACTTTCTAGCCTTATGTTGTAATATATAATTTTGGGTATTTCTTTCTTTTTAGAAGAACTCCATGTATTGGCTTATTAACCTTTTGTAGCTAACAATGTTACCAATTTATGATTTATTCTTACACATAAACACATAGTGTTTTTTTGTCATGCAAGAGTGTGTGTGTGTGTGTGTGTGTGCATGCATTTGTGTAATGAAACTTATTTTTTCCCTGAATTTTAAGTATAGTTTAGGAAAGCACTTCCTACGACCCAGTAATAAGAAATTCACCCACGTATTTTATTCCTTTTATATTACATATTTGCAATTCATTTTGGTATATAAGCTCAAGAAATTCCTAACAATTTACGAAGAATGAGCTGGTATGAGCTGGCCCCAGTACACCATTCAGTGCTGGTGGGGCATGGATAGCCACTGGTCGTTTCTCTGTGTTGTTTCCACATGTATGTTAGGTTTACTGTGTGTGTTTTATCAAGTAAAGTTCCTGGTACCTCATATTTTCCAAACCAAAAACCTCTGTGAACACTGAGAAAATGTGTCATTATTCTTGATGAATAGTGCATTACAGCTTTGGGGGGAAGAATGTATAACTATTTGGTAAAAAATTTTTTTTGCTATTTCACTAGTTGAGTTTTTTTTTTTTTTTTGAGTACAAAATACCAATTCTCCAGTTGCGTAACTGTGCTGCCACTTTCAGAAACAGCAACAGAATAGGGAGATATCCGGGTAGGGAGACAAATATTCTGTATTAAATGGTCTTGTTTTTAGCAGATTGGCACTGTTGCTTATCAAGGCATATTCATTTTCTTCTCTCAGATTTAGAGAATTTGCTATCCCCAAATGGACAGAAAAAGCACAATAAATAGTAAAGACTCACCACTACTGGAAGCATCATTCAGATTAAGCAGTCCCCCTCCTAGACCTCTGTAACTATGGTAACTATAGGTCCCATTGCCGTTGATGTACAACACCTCCTGGGAGCCTGAAACAGCTGAGGTTGAGTAAGTGGCCTGGGCCGCCTCTGGTTTACACTGTTTGTCAGCTGGGGCAGATTCGTCCTGCAATGACAACAGCATTCCGTTATTTGTCAAGTCACTGTACTATTTCGCCTTGACTACGACCATCTCGTTGTTATCTACGGGTCAGCACTGAATAAGAAAAAAATATACATATACGGTCAACATCAGGTTGGCACACATGCACGTTTTCAACAACTTGGCTAAAAGGAAGTAACGATGCGAAACAGATTGGAGGTGGAGCAAAATTTGCAAGCAGTTTCCAACTGAATTTAAAATTACATGAAGAGAGTTGTTCACAATAGCCCAGAGGTGAAATCAACCTAAATGTATATTATTATCATATATATAATATAATATTATATACACTATGTCATTATCCTACATATTACATATATATTCCTCCACAGTAGAACACAGACAGGTCTTATATATTCAGCTTAAGCTTATTAAATGAGTAAAGCTTATCAGAACATTGATAGGTGAATCCATGATGTTTACCCATGGATTATTTTTTATGCGTATGACTTCTCTTTTCTATAAAGAAATAGATTTTAACTACGCTCCATGGAACTGTAAGGCTTCTGGGGGGAGATAACTCAGTGTTCCAGAGATTGTGGGACGAGGGCACAAAGACGTGCCGTTATGCCATGTTTGATCTACATTCATAAAATCACTGCATCTACAGCATTTTGAAAACCACCAGGCTGTGTGAAGTATTCTTTCTGTAAAGACATGTCGCCATTGAAACTCTGAAAGAAGGCAGAATATTCGATTCTTCAAAGCAATTTTGGGGTCCCTAGTAGGGGCTAGCCTCAAACAATTCCACTACTTGCATAACTTCCCAGTTTCCTGATTGAAAATTACTTCGGCAACATGATAAAATCTGAGTTCCCAGTTTGGCAAAATTGGTGGCCTTTCTGAACATCCCAGTCTATTTTTCTGTGTTTGAAAAATGACAATAAAATACACTTATAGGAGGAGTTTCTTCATGATGAGTAAAAAGAGAGAAGAGAGAAGGTATTGTCTCCACAATATTTGCTCACTGATTCTTTGTAGGATAGAATTAATTCGTATTATTAAACATGCTATTTTTAAAATTTGCCTAGCCTTTCATTATTAACTGTTATTCCAAACCACAGTAACTGCATAGAGCAGGCAGATAATTAATTCCATTAATAATCAAAACAGGCCTTGTAGGGAGTCATTTGTGTTCAAACACAGATTTGCATTATTAATGTTCTTGGCAGTCCACTATATGCTGAGAAATAAAACATATGAAAGCCTCAATAAAATCTGGTCTGCAGTATCTTTTGGGCAAAAGTTTAATATAAAGTTAATTCGTGTTTTTCTTATGAACGATTGCTGTTACTGGTTTCAAAGAAGCATAGATTTTAATGACATAAAAAAATAAATATCCCCTAGAGTCACATTTTACCTCTGTAAGCAACTTTTAATTATTAGTTCCCAAACTTCTCAAGGCTGACAGCTTGCCCCTGGGTTGCTATGAAGATTATTTTTAAAATGGGATAATATCAATATTTTATAAGACTGCATATTCAGGCATTGAAATAAATTTCATTCCTCAAAAATCAGACAAAATCCTATCCCGGCTTTTATGAGACGTATTTCAATTTTCTGTTAAAAATTCCATAAAAATAAGATAGCATCAGTGATTTAAGGACCACCAGCAGTGTACTAGATAATGCAGTGTTGCTTTGATTCAGATTTCTTTGATTAAAAATATACAACAAATTAAAGAAATGCTTATAGTAACTTCTGTAACAAGGCTTTGGCCTTATCGATAAATATAGCCTTGATGTATTGCACATTTCACAAAATATAGGCTTGTAATAGGATGTGTGATTACTTATAGATGGAAGGTAAGATTGGGAATGATTTGACATTGTCACTGTCTTTGGGAAGACTGGTTTGTACTCTTTTGTACCTTATCCTCAGAAACTGGACAGAGACAACTAGACTTTGCAGAACCTGATTGGCACTTGGGCCATATAGATTGAATTCCTTAAGTGCAGATGCCTAAGGAATTCTTTACTCAAGTAATTTAGACAGATCCTTAAAAAAAAAGAAATTTGATTGGTTCCACTCAAATTTTTGACAATAGATTCCAAAAAACTTTGCTTGGAAAATGTTACAATGTCTTTATTATGTCTCCCAAGAATTCTACGTTTTCTTAGACTATATATTCTACCGTCTATCATGTTTATTGTGTGTTTTCATTAAGTCTTCTCTATCTAGAGTTAGAAAATTCCAGTAAAGTGTACTGCTAGATCTAATAATTCAGATACCTTTCTTCTTTTTTGCCTTTTACCTTACATCGTTATGGCAATTAGAAGTTGTAAGGCAATGTTGCATCGATATTGAATTACAGTTTTAGTTCATCATTGGTCAAGGAACTTGTGATCCACCTTTTTAAGGTGAAGAAGCTTGCACAGACTTCAAAGAAGCTTATCACTGCAAAATAGTAAACATATGGATAATTCAGGCATCAGTTTGCCTGAGCCTTCTGCAAGATTGTTATTGGATTTCTCCTATCTTTTCATGCTCTTTGTAGTCTATATGACAGAAGCATTTTTACTTAAGTTAAAGCTCTAAATTTATCCTTTGATTTATTAGTACTGATGGGGCAAGAAAGTACAATTTATTTCACATATAAACTACTGGAAAACATCTCCACTTTCTAAAAGCTTCTCTTCTTCCATTTGATAGCAAGTGTTCCAGAACTAAGTACATTGCTAAGAGTTTATGGGGAAATTCATAAAAGATCCGAGAGAATCAAAGCTTCCATTAAAACTACTTAGAAAAAAAAAAGTCTGCACTTAAAGCAAATGTACTTATTATTTGAGATGATGAGAAGTGATTGACGATGCCAACAACAGACACACACACACACACACACACACACACACACACACTCTCATATATATAGTAACACTCAGGGAGTCATTTATTTCGTTCAGTTAGGAGCATTCCATACAATCTTCTCCCCCTGTTGGCCACACAAATAATTAAGATGCCAACACAGAAGACTGTTCTTTGCAAAGATGCTCCCAAACCCACTAAGATAATAAGGAAAAATATCTTTTGACCAAATCCAAGTAGCCTAAAGATAAGATGTGAAATAAGAGAGAAGGTAGATTGTGTTTCTGACTTGAGAAACCACAACCACAGCAAGATAGCTGTTACTCAGAGTTTTATCAAACTCTTAGAATAACAGGTTATTACATTAACAGACTCTCTTTGTAGCATTATTTACACACACACACACACACACACACACACACACACACACACACGATTTTTTAAACAATAAAGATTTGAGAACTATTGGCTTAAATATAAAACACAAAATAAATATAGTCCCCAACCCAGTAAACATAGATATATGGTTGGCAAGAATGGCAAGAATTACATCGCAAAGTAATCTCTCTAAAATTCTTCCTAATGGCCATAAAGTTTTATTACCAAAATAAACGTACAGACTTAGCATTTAAAAATTTCAACTTTGGGGCACCTAGGAGGTTTAGTTGGTTAAGTGTCTGACTCTTGATTTTGGCTCTGGTTATGATCTCACAGTTCATGGGATTGAGCCCTACATCGGGCTCTGTGCTGATAGCCTGGAGCCTTCTAGGGATTCTCTTTCTCTCCCTCTCTCTCTGCCCTTCCCCCTGCTTCCATGCACATATACCCTCTGACAAACATCAAAAGAATCTCAACTTTACATGTAACAGTCTGCCATTTAATTATTGACCCAAAAAATCATATTAAAAAATATCTTTTTCTATAGGTTTCTAACACTCAACTTTGGTTTCCTTTGTTAATATGACCATAATGAAATGTAAAAGTAATGTTCCTTTGAGGTAGTAAAATTGGACAGCAGATACAAATGTTTTGGTCACTGATTTTTTTTTGAGAGAGAGAGAGGTGGAGAGGAGAGAGACAGAGAGAGAGATTCCCAAGCAGGCTCCAAGTGCAGAGCCCCATGCGGGGCTTGAACCCATGAACCTTGAGATCATGACCTGAGCTGAAGTCAGACGCTTAACCGACTGAGCCACCCAGGTGCCCTGGTCATTGATTTTATATGCATATTATATTAATTTTGGCCCTCAGAAAAATCAATTTTAACAAAGCAATACCAAATTGGCATCTTAAATGTTAACTTTTAATATATTTTGGGAATAAAAATGTATTTTCCTAATCATATGATATTTTTGTTTCTCCTGAGATATTTTTCCTCCTGAGTTTTTAAAATATTTTAAAAATCTACATTTATAACAACTCAAAACATCTTTAAAACTATACCTTTATTTGCAATTTTGGCTCTACTGATTAAAAAGAAAAAAAAACTTTCTTAAATTATTTTTTTCTTAATCCCCTTTAACCTAATATTCTCTTTTGGTAAGATAGTTGCAATGCTCTACCTGGTGATACCATGGCAGGCATGGTTTCAGATATTACCAATGTAACTGTCATACTCAAATTCTTACTTCTAATATTGGCCTTCTCTCTGAGGCTCATGCCTGAACAACCGGAAATGCAGGCATAGCAGATTTAATATCTTGAACTTAAATTTATGTTTTCTTTCCTCCAGATATCTCTTGCCAACATTTTTAATTAAGAAACAAAACAAGACCTGTTCTATCACCAATGAATGTATCTTGTTCTGTTAATGCATCACACCAAGATTTATTTTTTCTCCTACACTAGGCTCCTCTCAGTCAAACAACACCCATGTCCTCGTGGCTCCATTTTGGAAAGGACCCTCATTGGCATACATCTGAGAAACCCTCACTGAGAATACACAGTTCAGAGCCCCATAGTCTCTCCTTTGGGCTAATGTGATAACCTCCTGACCAGTGCTTTCCCCTTGACATCTTGTCCACATCTTCTCACACCTATCTTTTAAAATCATTTATCATGTTGAATTCTCTTTCAAGAGTTTGAAATTTCTTTCTTCTTGGAGAACAAAACCCAGAGCTGCTGGCATCCAAAGCTCTTCAGAGTTTGAGAACAATCCTGGCAGCCACATTTTCTGTCACTTCCTCTGATAACACTCCATACTCTGGTCATAACTTAAAGTGGCAAAAAAAAAAAAAAAGCAGGGAAATATTCTGAGTCATCTAAATGTGCCATTGGGCACCAATACATAGGAATTTTCCAATAATTAATTTTTTCAGAGAATCAGCTCCGGTTTCATTGATCTGTCATATGATTTTGTTTTTTAGTTTCCACATCTTTTATTTATGCTCTAATCTTTATTACTTCCTTACTTCTGCTGGTTTTAGGTTTTATTTGAATATTTTATATCTGATGATGGTTTGTCATTTAATTTTTAATATTGTTTGCAAAACTTTAAGGTATGTATCTCATGTTGAAGAGCAAACAAAATTTTTTTCTTAAAAGACTCATTTTAAAGTTTCTTGGGGTGCCTGGGTGGCTCAGTCAAGTGGCCAACTTCGGTTCAGGTCATGATCTCACTGTTAGTGAGTTCGAGCCCTGCGTCAGGCTCTGCACTGACAGCTCAGAGCCTGGAGCCTGCTTTGGATTCTGTGTCTCCCTGTCTCTCTCTGTCTCATGCTCTGTCTCTGTCTCTCAGAAAAACTGAATAAAGGTTAAAAAAAATTAAGTTTACTTTTTGTGTGAAATCAGAAAGTGTTATATGAATAAATCAGGCTTCGCTACGGCTTTCATCAAACTAATGGAGAAAGATAGTATTTCCTTCTTCATATTCTAACCTAAATTCCAGAGTAACAAAATATTTTTTCTCCTTAAATCTCTAATAATATCCCCCAGCCACCATTAAACAAAAGAAACAAGATCTATTTATCTGAAATTCTTGTACCTCTTCTGTATACAATTATCTTTATGAAAAAAAATGCAAGAATAACAAATACAGACTAAAAGATATCATAGGAGAGAACAAAGACTTCAAATGTATATAAATGAGCTCTTCAGTCCTCAGGTTGCTATAGACCAAAAGACCTTGAACCAAATATCCTACAGAAGATGGGAAATTCAAAGTGTCAAGACAATTATATTCAAACAATTAAAATTTCCCTCAAAGCAAAGACCTAAACATGATGGCTATGTCAAAACCTCTAGCTATAAAAACATTATAGCTATCATAAAAATTCAGAATATTATAGCTTTAACCAAATTTAGAACAAGTATTTTTAGTATTAAACTTTGAGAAGCACAGTGACGCCTGGGTGGCTCAGTTGGTTAAGCTGAGTCCAACTTCGGCTCAGGTCATGGTCTCACAGTCTGTGAGTTCGAGCCCCGCGTCGTGCTCTGTGCTGACAGCTCAGAGCCTGGAGCCTGCTTCGGATTCTGTGTCTCCCTCTCTCTCTGACCCTCCCCCATTCATGCTCTGTCTCTCTCGGTCTCAAAAATAAACAAACATTAAAAAAAAATTTAAAGTTTGGGAAGCACAATAGAAGCATTAAGATTTTTTTTAGAGCAGTTAACCATTAGCTACTACCTAAGAATCCTATTGACATAACGGTATCAGAAGATTAAGGCTAAATCTGCACACTGGCCACCTAGGGTATGATGCTGGGCAGCCTGAAGAGGTATGTTATTTTATCTACAATGTAATCAAATCTGTGATCCATAAAGGGGCTTCGTAAAGGGATTTAATTAGATTTTGGCAGTTATCAATTCTGATATTTATTTTATTTTATCCATATAGAATATCCATATATTATTGGCTAATGCTGAAATAAACTAATAGGTATTAATACTTTTGTGATTAACGTTTTAGTACAAATTAAAATAATGTGTGTCACGTTCAAAGACAAGAGAAACAAACTTTCTTTTCATTTCTGTGGGTATCAGTTTTTCTAAAATACACGACTAAGCTGCAATTTATGTTAAAACTATGTTTTAACACAGTTTTATGTTATGTTATGTTGAAACTTTAGATTCCTTCTCACAAATGGCTACATAAACATAAGTCAACAAAACTCAGGCTAAGAACTTTAAAAGGGAGCCCTCACATACTATTTATATATCCCGGATGTCAGTTACCCAAAATCCTCTCAGTATGGTCCTGGGAGTTTTCATCACTGGCTTAAGAAAATTAGACTGAACTAGAAAGCAGAGATATGAAAAATACAATTAAAGTTAAAAACAACAACAACAAGTGGCCATGGCAGATAATTTTCATCTTTCCACATTTCTTTTTGAGCAAACAGAGAAACTTGACTAATGATGCTATTTCCACACTGATGTTGCGAGGTAATCCCAGATGATTTCAAAATTAGAAACAGGCGTGCCAGCATGGTTGCCTGAGCAGAATGAAGAACAATCCCTTCCTAACGTCACTCTACATGATGGATTCCTTCATAGCTACTTTTGTCAAACATTACGTTCAATCATATAGTAAACAGAATTCCATCCAAATTGTGTACCTTGAAGGAGCCACATAATTGAGATGTTAACACCTACACGTTGGAATAAAAGCTTACAGGTTATTCTAATTTGATTTCATCTGGGTGTACAAATTACCCACCCATTTGGATATTTTAAGTGTATTAATTATGAAATAGTCAAACTAAAGTAATTAGAAAAGCCATCAAAATGGTGATGCCTGAATCACCGAGTCATAATGCTTTTATATTAGTGTGAAATTAACTTTAAAGGGAACATGCATGAGATAACATGAAATGAACTGAAAATAACCTAGTGATAAATTTAACATGCAGTGCTTATGCCTGACTATGTATGGGTATGTGTATACATAAACAAAACACTATGTTTTTTTGTTAATGTTCCTCTCCCGGATAGCACTACTTCTGTCACTTGTCACTTAGTTATGTAACGTGCGCTGATGTACCATGTTGACTGTGGGTGTAGGGTATATAGTAAGAAAAGAAATAGCACCATTGGCATATTTCTTCATACATCAGGTTTAAAGTTTACAATTTTATTTACATCTATGATGAAAAACTGATTTGTTGTTCAAGAAGTCATTAATTTTTAGGAGTGCTCTAACTTCTCAAAAATATACACAAGTAAATCCACTAATGTTTTTGGAGGCTGTGTATTTGTTGTAGTGGTATTATCTTCCTTAAGATATTGGCTTATGTTATCCTTCTCCATAATAAATTTTGGTAGAAACGGTATAACTAAGCTTCTCCTTTTCTTCCATTTTGCTTCTCTTTGAGTCTGCTATTTTCTATGCATAATTTTCCTTGAAGATCTCAGCTGTGTTTATCCCTTCATCTATCCCTTCTTTACCAAAGACCCCTAAATCTCAATCTGTAGTTAAGACCTTTTCCCGAGTCATTTTCAACTACTCACTGGACACAAATACCTGAATACCCCGCATGTGCTTCCTAATCAGTACGTCAAAATTGTACACTTTCTTCTCATACTTTCACGTCTCCATCCATAATTTGCTCTGCCTCCTGAATTTTGGATTTCTGTTAATGATACCTTCATCCAGTCTCCTGAGCTAGAGATCGGTGCCATATTGAACAGGCCCTGTTTTTATTATCTCATATGTACAACACAGGATGAATTCTCATACAATTATTTAAGACAATGTTCTATTGAATGTCTTATTTACTAGGCTACACATCCAGCTAGGTGCTGAAGATAGATCATCAGATAAAATAGGCAGAATCCCTGCCCTCAAGGGACCTATAGAGGTAGTGGAGGAGGAAGAGAGTAGGCAAGAGGAAGAAATGAAAACTATAATATGTAATAAGTTCAGACAGTGGTAACCATGAATAATGAAAGAAAACATGGTGATGTAAAAGAATAATTGGAGATGGGTGTCCAAGAGGGAAGGCCTTTCTGAAAGAAGTACATAAGCCAAAAGGTAAAACTGATAGAAAAGAGGCAGTCATATGAAGATACGGGGGACGTGTGTGTGTGTCCGCATATGAACATTACACACAAATCATTCTACACTTGACATGAGACATTCTTCACATCCAAAGATTTCTATGATCCCTGGGTTTTGTTTCATTATTGCACAGAAGCATTCACATTGCTTAGACTAGAACTTGCGTCCTAACAAAATATTTAAACACACATTTTTGCTACTGAATTGAATATTCTTATTTCCTCCACTTCAGATGCACTCTCTAGAACCAGTGTTAACCAGTATGAAGTTAGTTCGCTGGGCTTCTTGCTCTCTGGATGCTAGGATTTGGTCAACGGGAAGCCCTAACATGCTTCAGAGGTTGAGAAATGACAGGGCGTGGGTTTTTATCCCCCCGGCAGCCTTTCCTGACCTGCCATGCTCTGGCGTGTCTGTGTTCCTCTGTGGCTGAATCTGGAGCCCGTGAAACAGCCGCTCTCCCAGGGCTTTAGTCTGGTTCTGCTAGCAGTTCCCTTCCATTGCTTCTCCACGCTTCTCTCACTTGCCAGCCCCAGATGATGCTTCATCATCTTCTTCTTCATTTCCTTAGGCCATCTTATGCCTACGTACATAGTCCTATTACTAAATAGTCTTTAATTACTCTTTTCACTGTGCTCTCTCTCCCCTGCTGGGACCCAGAATGACACAGTGCTGTTCACTACTGACCCAACCACTGAACAATGAGTATACATTCTTCTCTAGATTTTTATTCCCTTGATATTCATTTTTTTTTCCTTTGGCATTCTTCGTATTCCAAGCCGCTATTTCTAATTGGCAAGTATTCTAAGGCACTAGTACTCATTTTCCCCAAATTCTCTAACACAGAATAAACCCCTCAGAACATTTTCCATATCATCAAATCCATCTGGTGCCCCATCAGTTCTGTATTTCCCCTGGACACCTGTCTGCTGGAACTGTTTATCTTCTTACTCTAATCTACAAAGATTACTCTCCAAGGCTTGCTCCATAGTGTCATTTCAGACATTCTTCTATCCCCCTCTATTTTGGAGCTCCTCTTCTTAGATTCAGTGACTTCTTCCTTGGTTTATATTCTTGTTTCAGTGGAGAATATTTTCCAATAACTTTGTGAGGAAGACTATTGGAAGATATATACCAGAAAATTATTTTAAAGTATTTTTACTCTGATATTTGGTTGCTTATTTTGCTGGATATAGAACGGTCTTCAGAATTTTGTCGGTTTTACTCCCATATATTTTAGCGTTGAGGACAGTTTTTCCTGGGTGATGTCCTTTGGCTTTCTAATTTTTTGTATGTGCCCTTTTTTCTCCCTGAGTATTTAAGATTTTCTTTTCATATCATGACTTCTGAAAAATTCATGATAATGTGATTAACTCAGATCTTGGCTTGCATTTACTGTCCTGATAATTTATGGGCTCTTTCATTCTGGTAATGTGTGTTATTTAGTTCTGAATTTTTTAAAAATAATTTCTTCATATTTTCTCTTTCTCTTGACTCTAATTAGCCAGGTGTTGGCTGTCCTAGAATGATCATCCTTTTTAAAAACTTTTCTCCATGGGGCACCTGAGTGGCTCAGTCGCTTAAGCATCCGACTCTTGATTTTGGCTCAGGTCATGATCTTATGGTTCACGGGTTCGAGCCCCATATCAGGCTCCACGCTGACAGCGCAGAGCCTGCTTGGGATTCTCTGTCTCCCTCTCTCTGCCTCTCTCTCTCTCAAAAATAAACAAACATTAAAAAACTTTCTCCTTGGGGTGACTGGGTGGCTCAGTTGGTTAAGTGTCCAACCTCGGCTCAGGTCATGATCTCACAGTTCATGAGTTCGAGCCCCACGTCAGGCTCTGTGCTGACAGCTCAGAGCCTGGAGTCTGCTTCAGATTCTGTGTCTCTGTCTCTCTTTGCCCCTCCCCTGCTCATTCTCTCTCTCTCAAAAATAAATAAATGTTAAAAACAAAACAAAAATTTTCTCCTTAATTTTCCATTCTATGTCTATTATTTTAAAGTTTCCGAGTAATTTCCCAAATGGTCTTCCAATCCTTAAAGAACCTTTGACTATCACATATATTTTTTCATATTCTACGTGTTTGATTTTGTTTATTGCTCTTTTTCGTGCATTCATTTCTTATTTCAAGGAAAAACCTTTTTTAAAAAAAATCTCTCTGAGGATATAGATTATGTTTGCTTCAAAAATTTCTTCTGTTCTTTGCTTTGCTTCTGAACTTTGAGTGCCAGGATTCATATAGTTCTATTCCTCTCTGGATCCTCAATTTTTGAGAGAAGATTCCAAGTTTCCTGAAAGGAGAAAATTATTAGGCTTCCTCTGTTCTTGGAGCTAAAATGTGAAAAGGCCTGTAGCAGAGATATATAACCTTCAGGATGAAGAATTTATTCTGCCCATTTTCAGTATATTGTTCCTGCTGTTATACCTAGCTTGCCTGGGCTTAGAGCCTTCCTTCTGCTTCTATTTCTCTACAGAATACACCACTCATCTTCTACTGGGGTGGTCAGAGGCAGAGATCCCCTAGAATTTGGGAAGGGTCTTTTTCTTCTGTGCAACATCCTCTTCTGGTTTAGGAACAATCTGCTCTCCTTCAGTAAGCATCATCTCACTGTGGCACGGAGAGCTCATGTAGGGTTAATCCGACCAGGAACCAGCCCTGTAAGTTCTGCGTCTCATCTTTTGGGGCTTTGTCACCTGGATGTGCTCAATGACCAGAGAATCTACATCTAAACCCTGAAAGTTCAGCATTACTCTCTGCATTTTTAAGCACGTGCAGTAAAAATTCAGCACTCTTTTTGGGCCACGGACCCTGTGTCCAGCCCCACTGTTTGCCTGGGCACACGTACCAACTCCACCGTTGTAGTGACGGAATGGCACACAGTGCTTCTGTAAAGTGACATCCTATGGATACTTGGTGGCTTTTCAGATATGCATACCCTTGATGGCCTGGGCAGGCTTCGTGTGTGTTCTTAAAGTGAACACGAAGATTTGAACCTCTTGATTTGCATGATTTTGTCGGGTTTTCTGGGTCAAGTGAATTAGCAAGCCGTTTTCAGAGATCACCTCAGGCTGCTCAGGGGAAGAGGGGATTCAGTGGCTTTTTGCTGGTATATCCCTACCATCATCTGCATGTCAGATTTCCATTTTCCAAAGTTGAGATAAAATCTCTCATCCTTGCCTGAATGCTCCCTCATTCTGTATCTCCTTTAGTATTCAACTCTTTATATTCACTTACAATAATTTTAGTGGGGTTTTGGAAGGAAGCAGAGATAAAGCAAAAATTTAATTTGCCATGCCAAAAGACATGTACACCTTCAAACTTTAATATATCTAAGATTACAGGTAGGAAAACTTTGGGAAGTAATGCAGTATGTTTAGGATTTGGATAGATACATTAAGTATATCTTTTAATCTCAGATTCTTATCATTTGAAATGGTCTTAATACATCAGATGGCAAACTCTACCTGGAAGTTTTCTTTGATAGAAAAGGAAAACTTAAAATATGTGAATAGAAAGACCACACTGTCTCTATACAAAGGCAGTAAGTCATTAAAGTTGAAAAATATTTTAAAATACTTGTTAAAATGGGTAACAACCAACTCACACCTAAACTTACCACACTTTCTTTGTGAAAAAAACTAAAAAATGCAGATCATGGTGATTTTCTAGACAAAGAACAAAGCATATGACAAAATAAAGCAGAGTAGGCTGAAAGATAGCACCATGAGGACAGTTCATATCTTAACAGAATGACCACATCCAAAGACAGATGAATGCACTGGAATAGCTAGAAGAGAGGTTTTTAGAAGGCATGCCATGAATTTTTGCCCTAAGCCTACGCCATTTGATATTTAAACTGAGACACGTTAAGTATATTGATAGAATACTGAATAATTTGGGTAATAACGAGAAACGGATGCAGGATGTGAAGAAGGAGGGGGAAGTCTAAACAATATGCAAAATCAACAGCAACAGGCTTTGGACAGTTTCGTTACAGGCTGATATTTCATACGATGAACTCAACAGGGCTGAAAGTGTATCCTTACCCTTAAGAGTAAACTACTACCTCTACACACAAAGCGAGGAAGAAATGTTGTAACATTAGGACCTCTGGAAAAATGTACAGTTATAACTAACTTAAAACATTTGTTAAAATACCGAGGACACACAATGTGTAAGACACTGCACACTGTTGTAACGAATGATACAGAATGATTGCCTGCTTCCCATGAACTTACACATGAGCAGGTGAAACAGGTTAAGACTGTAGATTAATTGTAAATGATTTAAATATAACAAAAGAGATTATTTTTAGATTGCATATAATAAGGGACCTAATGTACAGATGAATTAGACAAAAATTATCTAATGCCATCTTAAGCTGTATTAATAAAAGTACATAAATCCCAGAATGCTGAGCTGCCTGCATTTAATTATTCCTTAAAGAATGACAAAGAGAGAGAGAGGAGAGAGAGATAAATATATTACCAGGTAATATTTATTGAGCATTTACTATATGCCAGGAACTGTGCTAATGGACTGTCATATTATCTTAATCCACATGACATACCAATGAGTTATATATTATTAAATTCTCATTTTACACATTGGAAAAACAGAGGCACAAAGGCTTCAAAGTGGCTTATCCAAGTTTACACAGAGGTAAGTACTGAAACCGAGATCTAAACAGAGGCACTCTGACTCCAGAGCTCGCACTGTGCTGAGCAAGTCAAACCTTCCTGACTGGTAGGCACACTGGGAGCCATCATGAGCTGAACCTGTCTAGGCAAGACAAACCAGGTTGCTGGAAGATTCTCAAAACTTTATAATGAACTTAAAGGAACAGGAGGTGTTTAACTAGAGAAGAAAAAGAATAATATTCATTTGTTCACTCACCGGGGAATCCTCTTTCACAGACTTAGGCTGTCAAATACTGCTGGAAACTCTTTTATGGGTGGCAGAAAAATGGTACCCAAAGCAGATCTTACAAACTCAGTGTTCCACAGTTTAAGTTAATTTTGTTAGGCAATTAAGGCACAAAAGGCAAAAAAGAAATATAGCTAGCTATATCATTTTAATATTCCATGCTTATATATTTGAATGTGAAACAATGACAGTAAAATGAGAAATTTTTCAAATAAAAATATTCTATTTTTATCTCTTTACTTAATCAACAGTACTTACTCTGACGGGTACTAAACATCAAGATGTATTTTGGTATGCCTAGTGCTAAACATATTTTTATGTATGTTTTCACATGTTTATAGGCAAACACTCAAACTTGTTTTTTAATCTTTTAAAATTTGCTAACTGCCGGGGTGACTGGGTGGCTCAGTCGGCCGAGCATCCGACTTCGGCTTAGGTCATGATCTCACCACTTGTGAGTTCAGGCCCCACATGGGGCTCTGTGCTAACAGCTCAGAGTCTGGAGGCTTCTCTATGCCCCTCCCCTGCTCACGAGGCTGTCTCTGTTTCTCAAGAATGAATAAACGTTCATTTTTTTTTCTTTTTTAAATTTGCTAACTGCCCTAAACTATAGCTTAAAGGACAAACAACATTCAATTAAACAGTACTTACTCTGATGGGTACTAAATATGAAGATCTTTTTTTGGTATGCCTAGTACTAAGTATATTTTTAGGTATGTTTTCAGATGTTTATAGGCAAAAACTCAAACTTGTTTTTTAAATCTTTTAAAATTTGCTAACTGCCCTAAACTATAGCTTCAAGGACAAACAACATTCGATTATTAAGGAAGGAGTGTTTTAATTCTAAAATGGCCCTTAAAATAAAATTAAGTGAAGTGAAAAATAATGGAACCGCACAAGGATATTTCATCAGAAATTCAGCATTATCTTCACTTCATAATTTCCCTTTGATGGGATTTGCTGTTTGTTTTAACCCAGGCACTGTGCAGGAGGCTGGATTTGCTGATAAGCAGTTTTTTCATTACAGAACCAAATCAGCAAGGTGATTAATACTTTTTAATTTCAGAAGCCTAAATTATGCAAATGAACTACAACTTTCTTTCCTCCTCCTCCTCCTCTCTCCTTTGTGGGCCCTTCCTTGCAAAGGGAAGATAGGATATAGTGCTGTGTACCAACCGGTGAACGGCAGGTAAGAATGCTCCATTTCCGGTCAGCGGCTCATCCAGACTTGCAGAAAAATGGTGCCCAGCCCTCACCCTTTTTGTCTCCTGCTGTGTTTGGGTGAACAAAAGGGTGCAGTTCTATCTGTCCTGTGGAACCCATCTAAATAAGGTCTATTAATCTTCGTACAGCTTTTTGAGTCCTGTAGAAGAAAATGCTGTATAGGTATTTAACAACACCACTACCTAAAAAACAGGACGATCCTCTCAAACTCTATAGAAGGCTAATTAGAAATGTGAGCCTCATTCTCATACGAGGTCTTTTGGGAGTTGCTTAATGAAGGCTGCCTCTCTCACTCTTTCCATGGCTTCATAGTATTTCATGAGCTGTGCGCTTTCAAGATGATTAATCCCAGGAATCCTTCATTTTAAGTGGCTTAATTTAGTTATTTGTCTGCTTTATAAATGTCTTATAACTCTAGCCTAAGGACTCTGGCCCCATTTTTAAAACTAAACATGTCTTTGCTGCGGCCAAACATAAATAATGTATTTACTTATTTGGGGACCCAGAGGCTTATCTTCCTGAATAACTGACTAGGAACAACAAGCAACTCAGTTCAAAATGAATACGGATAGATTTATTTGGGGTGGGGGAAAAAAACATGCCTAATTGTTTCCCCTTCATGTTTTGCACCAAGCAAGGCTGCTGGTTTCAAGTAGCTCACAGAAATCACACAGCTAGAATTTTAAAAAGGAAGTAAACTTTCAGGCGCCTGGGTGGCTCAGTTGGTTAAAGCGTCCGACTCTTGGTTTCGGCTCAGGTCATGATCTCAGAGTTAGTGAGTTTGAGCCCCACATCGGACTCTGTGCTGACAATGTGGAGCCTGCTTGGGATTATCTCTCTCTCTCTCTCTCTCTCTCTCTCTCTTAAAATAAATAAATAAACTTTAAAAATAAAAAGGAACTAAACCTTAATTCAGTGATTCGTTAAGACAAGGTTGATAACTCAGCTTGAGTTTAATTTATATTAGTATATTCTTACTGATATGTGCATTATTTCTCATACCAGCCAGTATCCCCACCAGGGTGAACCCACATATTCTTCCATGCTAAAATACAGAAAAAGAGAAGAACCAAATCTGAATAGTTTTCTTTTTCCTATTCTTTTAACGCTCTTTCTATTCTATCGAAATGTGTAGAGGAGATAGTATTTACGCACATGTGTAAGTTGGAATGGGTAAGACATCTAAAGACTATTTTACTTCTCATCCTAATTATTTTTTAGAGGATTATCAAAGCTTTAATTTTTACAGCAACAATGTTGGCACATATGTGTGGGTGATAAAAGACTCAGCTAATATGAGGTCAATCAAAAGTCTTTGGAGACTTTTATTATCATAGATGGCACACCAGACTGCCTCATGGTACCCAAAAAATTACATCAATGAGAGAGGGGGTCCGATTATAGGACAGTGGGAAGTTGTGGGGCCAGTGGTAAATCCAAGAGCACATGGCGCCCTGAAGAAAGTTCAAATGCAAACATTTTCCAGCAGTGGCTAGGGCAAAACCGTCACTTCTGTGCTCTGCTAACTATTTGCCACCCTCCTACATGCTTTTGATGCCTACCTAGGTTTACTGTACTGAGAAATGATTCAATTCATTTTAATTTGTATTTCTTTTCAGAATTGTCGGAGCAGTGTGCTCCTGACTTGTTGAAGCAAGTCACGTGTCACAGCGCAGGGGGATGCTGAATTATTCCTGGGAATACTTTTGAGACGTCATGAGCGTGTCCAGTTGAACCAGGCCGTGTGCTCACAGCCACAGCCCAGCCCTGGGTTCCTGGTTTGTGCTTCGTGGACAGAGACTTCTAAGCTACTCCATACAAGAGCATCCAGCACATCTGAGGTTCGAAGAACATAGGGCCCCGACAGGTTACAAAGACAGAGACCAGATCCTTTCCTCCTCCTGAGGGGGGTTGCTCAGAAAGGGATTAAATAAAGGAATTTGAGGCCAGTCTCCCTGATGTTTACCCCTCAGTTCTGCACAGGAGAGAGTGAGGGCTGATAGTGTGCTTGCCTCCACACTAAGATACATATAACTTGTCAGAACCTGCCTTAAGTGGGCACTTCTATAAAAAATCACTGTCAAATTTTCTACTGTGCTTTCAGTATTCATTGAAGACCAACAAAGTAAATAAGAAACAAAAGAGAGCAATACATTTATGCATTAATTTTAGTTTGATTTTTAGACCAGAATATACACATTTAAGCTTGGTCAGCACTTTACAGCTAATGAATGGACTGTACTTTTTAAGAGACAGCTCATTAATAATTGGTTTCCTTCTCATCATTAAGAAGCACTTATTATTCGTCTAATTATAGATGGCCTTGATTAGGGATGCGTACATGATACGTATGTATGAATCACTTTGTCGGTAAAGCAGAAAAAACATTTAAATATACATAGTATTCCCATCTTATACTTAACAATTATTACAACTAAGCAAAATACTTAGGAAAAACACAAGACTGAATTTTTTTTTTTTTAAAAAGGACAGATTTTCTGGGTGTGGGAATGTGAAGTATGTAAAGTACTTTTATGGGTTTGACAATAGCAACAGAATGGAGTATATGCAGTTGCTACATTCATGAAAGAGTAAAGCACGTATCAATGGGCAATAGGACTATCTTCACCTTCCTTTTGAATTTTACTTCCAATGTTTATACTCTTCATACCTCTCAGTGATGCAGATTATTAGCATTTCTTCATATTTTGATATACAATTTTATTTGGGGGGCACCTGGATGGCTCGTTGGTTAAATGTCCAGCTTCGGCTCAGGTCATGATCTCACAGTTCGTGAGTTCGAGCCCCGCGTCAGGCTCTGTGCTGACAGCTCAGAGCCTGGAGCCTGCTTTGGATTCTATGTCTGTCTCCCTCTCTCTCTCTCTCTCTCTCTCTCTGCCCATTCCCTGCTTGCACTCTGCCTCTCTCAAAAATAAATATCAAAAATAATTTTTTAAATAAAAATTAAAAAAAATAATTTTGTATAAGAGTTTACCTATTTTATCTGTAGTGTATGTGTCTGTGGGGGAGAGAGAGAATATCTATGCCTGTCTCCTGATTTAAAAAAAAAAAATAGTGTTTATTTTTGAGAGAGAGACAGAGCGTGAGCAGGGGAGGAGCAGAGAGAGAGGGAGACACAGAATCTGAAGCAGGCTCCAGGCTCTGAGCCGTCAGCGCAGAGACTGATGCAGCGCTCAAACCCATGAGCCGTGAGATCCTGACCTGAGCTGAAGTCAGATGCTTAACTGACTGAGCCACCCAGGTGCCCCATAATGCCTGTCTCCTGATAATAAAACTCCTATAATTTTAAAAAACCAACAAGTGGAAATATTAGTCCTACCTCAAATCTTTAAGTAAAACTCAAAGATAGTTTATACATTTTTCCTCATTTAAATAGCACTGGAGGTAGTTACATATTTTGCATTTACAGATACACTGTAAATTCTATGCCTTCAAAAGTTCTGTTGGTAAATTCTTATTAGGTATACTATCACCTCATGGACATAAAGCCATACACACATTCTTCAAAAACTTGAATGCAAAAATTGGAGTTAGCCCATGTTGTGGGTTGAATTTGCTAAGAAAAAGGAGTTGGCAGTTGATTTGGAAAATTTTCTAGAGAGCGTGCTTTGAAAAAAAGGGTGTGGCTGGACAACCCTATGCTAAAGATTTTAACTGTGACACAGAAGTCCAATCAACCATCTCAGCAGAGGCTAGGGATAGAGATGAGATCATCCAGGAACGGCATGCAAAGAACCTTCATGTCAAATAACATTATTCACCTCTGACAAATGTTTCAAGAATGTTATGCCAGCAGAAAAACTGCAAGCCTGAACAGGGATGGAATGAGAAAGAGGATTTGTACGACACAGGAAAGACACAAGGATCAGACAGACAGGGTGGAGTTGACCGAGGCCAGCCTACCAAACTTCCTTGGGCTAAGATGGGGCACCTCCAAGCAGGTGGGCCAGGAGCCTGGAGCTGCTGCCTGGGAGGGGAGGGGGGACAAGGATGACAGAGCAGGGCACCACACACGGCTCTTCTCAGGCCTCGAAATCGAATGGCACTTAGCCTGCTGGGTTTTGGACTTGCTCAGGGTCTGTAACCCTGTTTTCCTTTACCATTTCTCCCTCTAGGGACGGGAACGTCTATCCTACGCCTGTCCCATCATTGTATTTTGGAAGCATCTAACTTGTTTTCCAGGTTTCTCAGGTCTGCAGGTGGAGAGGAGTTTTGCCCGAGGATGGACCATACTCAGTCTCACTCATACCAGATTTAGATGATTTAGAAGATTTGAGACTTTTTGAGTTGATTATATTTAGGGGGGGTTTTGGATTCAAGACTGATAATGGAATGAGTTAAGACTTCTCATGAAGTTGCAATTAGTGACTGCATTTTTCAAGTGGAAAAGACATGAATTTGGTGAAGAGGGCAGGGAGTGGACTCTTACAGGTTGAACTGTGCCCCCCCCCAAAACATATGTTGAAGTCCTAACCCCTCATACATGCCAGTGTGACCTCATTTGAAAATAGGATCTTTGCAGATGTAATCTAGTTGAGACTATACTGAATTAGGGTAGGACCTAATCCAGTGTGACTGGTGTCTTTAAGAGAAAAGAATAGATACAGACACCAAGGAAAGATGGGACAAATGAAGATGAAGTGATGGCTCACAAGACAAGCCAAGGGATGCCTGGGGTTATCAGAAGCTGGAAGATGAAAGGGTAGATTCTCTTGTAGAGGCTTTGGAGGGAACGTGGCCCCTATAATACCTTGATTTTGGACTTCCAGCCTCCAGAGATGCGAGAACATAAATTTCTGTTGATTTAAGCCACCAAGTTAGTGGAACTTTGGGATGGCAGCCCTAGGAAACTAGCACAACCCACTGTAGTGAATATTGTTCTTCTCTGGCTTTTCAGCATTTATCTCCCCCCTCTCCCTTTCGGTTACTGTGTCTGACTTTTCCCCTCCCACTCTTATTCCATGTGCTCTGCAGAGCTGACTGCACTCATGGATCCAAAACTGAGCATGTGATCTACGCATTCTTCTGCTCTCTGGGCCTCAGCATGTACTTTAGGGAGGAATGGTAATCCAATCTTAGCCAGTGGGGAAGATGGAAAACTGGAGCTGCTGCTGCCATTCTGCTACCACGAGGGATAACCTGTCTGAGAATAGAAACAGCAAAGATGGAGCAGAGCCAAGAGATCTCAGGGAGAATCCTATTCACCTACAAGACAATCAACCCCATATAAAGCCGGCCTTGTTGCTAGAACTTTTGGTTGCCTGAGCTTATCAATTCCGTTTTGCTCACCCCCTCTATGACTGAATTTTCTACCACTGTGAAGTAAGGGATTTCTGGGTGTTAGATCTCCTAGTTGTTGGCACTGTCCTCCTTCAGTTCCTTTCAACAGTCACTGAATGCCAGGATCACGCTCTCCTGGGCCACTTCTCAACCTGAAAACGAAGTTAAGCTTTTGGTTTGATGTTTCACTGAGTACTTAATGAATTCAATGCTTTGAAAATTCCTAATTCAGGTTATCTCCGTTAAAAAAAAAAAAAGTTCATTAGGTTTCCTCATCTCTAAATGTGTACCACACCTTGGATGCTTTTCACACCTAGGACTTACTTAGTCTTGCAGGTTGTGTCTGCACAGTAGAGACCCTCAATCAGTTGTATGTGTCTCAGTGACCCGAGAGAACAGACAAATGTTGCTTAACTTTCTCCCGGGGGGAAAGAGTACTGAAGAGCCTCTCTCTTCCTACTAAAATACGTGGATTTGGATTAGATCAGATAGATTTCCAACTTTCCTGCCCTAAGGTGAATATACTTTATGTTTTAAATACATTCTTAAAGGTAAGTTCATTATACTAATAAACTATATTTCAGTGCTCACATATCCTGTATCCACACAGATTGTGCTTCCAAGCTTTTTTGGAAAACTCCCAATTTCCAACTTGATTCATGACAGAGACAAAATGCAATTTTGACGCCAAGTCTTCCATTTAGTTTATATTCTTTTTAGTTTATTATGCATCCATTCTTTTGTAATTCCTGAAGTGCTGGTTTGAAATTACTATGGAGTCAAAATATTATAATAATTTTTCTCAAGCTTTAAGCAAAACCAAAATGTTACCGTTCAGATTACGTATTTTTGTAACTTTACTTGTGTTTTCATCAGGTCAAATTGAGTGAAAATTTAAATTTTTCCAATTTCTCCTAAATATATGCTGATTGATAAAAAGAAAAAAAAAAACACCCTCATCGTTGTGGTTCTACTAATTTTTTTTTATTCTTTCCTATATCTATTTTATAATTACATAAGGCCATGGTTTAGAAAATATTTAGAGATTTTTTTAAGGCCATGGTTTAGAATATATAGGTTCTCTGTTGCTCATGCATAGGATCAGGATTTTTATTCTTAATGTTTTAGGCAGAATCATCCAAGATTATCACACATCTTACTTGTCATTGGAAAGAAATCATATTGTTGCTGAAAATTATGTAATTGTCAATAGTTCATCTGAGCATTTAGAGATTATGGATGCATTAATAATTGTAACTATAAAATACGGTTGTCTAGTGATACAGAACTTAATGTTACTATTAAGACTTCAGTTTTAGAAAGACATGTCCACATTTAATACCAAATCTAGCCTACTAAACCAAAAGTAACATTTTCAAAACTCAAATGAGTACCCCACTAACAATCCCAAAGCCTTTTTTTTTTTTATAAAAACCTATTGACAGATACCTTCTCCTTTATGTAGATATATTTACATGGGTACACATCTTTTTATACATAACTGTAAGTTGCTATCTTTCATGTCTAAGACAGAGATAAAGGCGTGCATGCATGTATTTGTGAGTAATTGAAGAGTAAATAAGGACAAAACTTGCTAAGTATAGACACAGCATATATAGCTTTAAAAAAAAAAAAAAAGGCTACATCCAGTTTAGCATCCAAGCCTTTGTTAGCAACACTTTGAAATACCTTCTCCCCAAGGAACAGCACCCTAGATACGTGGTGTCAACTTATGGGGGATGGTGCTGCCATTCATCCCAAAGGCCTGTGGTTGTCATTGCCTTTAAACATGGACTCCTTAAGTCTTGAGTCCTTAAAAATTAGACAAGCACCAGATAAAGGAAGAAGATGGCCACCACTAAGGAATGCTTGATATCCTTGTATATGCATGTTCTAATGTGTTCCATTTAGGGGGGAACTTCCTCCAGAGCCTGCAACAGCATGTGTATCGAGCTGCTCTAGTCAGCCTGCTGCTATGACAACCATCGGGGGCAAACGTCAGGTCATCTCCCAGAATCTGTCTCTCCCTATAACTGCTTTGTCAGAAACCTAATAGCTGCCTTCTTTTTCTCACCAAACAGTTAAAAGCAACAGGGGGCATGGAAATAAATGTTGAGACATTCTTTATCCTCTCCCCAGTTTACAGGTTTGGTTCCTGTCATATATTTTTGATTTTCCCCATTTGGTGCTGACATTGTGTACTGGGCTGTTAGACAACGTTTCAAATGATAGCATTAATTCCAATGATTACCACTCTATCAGGCTACGTATTACCATTGTTGGGCCTGAGCGAAGTTCTATTGTGTGGCAGGCATCTCATCAACAGGCTCTTTCCTTCCCTAAAACTGAACTTTTTGCCCTGCTACATCAAGCCACATGTGGATATTGAGTGCATAACCTCATCCCAGTATATAACTAGGCAGATCTCTGAGGCTCAAAATGATGAAAAGCCAAAGCCGTTTTAATCCTACAGAGCGATACATAATTGAAGAGTCAATATTCCAAAAGACATCTGGAGGCCATGCCAGTGTTAGCCGGGTATTTAATCAAGCAGTACAATATGTTGGGCGGATAGTTGTTGCTACCTAGAGAAGATGAAAAGGACTTAGTTTCCTGGGCTGATCTGATCCAGGAGGTGCTTCTTCAAACCGATGCACTTTGAGATGGGAACCAATAAGGACAGGTGTGGAGCTGGCCCTGACGAGGAGCCTGAGCAAAGGCACTCAGGTGGAAAGAATTACAGTGTCTTCAAAGGACTGAGATCTGGATCTACATTCACACACCTCTAAATCCTCAATATTTCATGGATATAGAAAGAAAACAGGAGCAACAATGAGGGGCTGCACTTATGTGTGTGAGTCTGAGTCATGAATAATAGGCATGATGTATATACCTCACTGAGTTTGGGCAGAAAAATTCAGTGGGAAAATGTATGTGAATTCAACATTAAGGTATAAGAGAACACACAAACATTAGTATAATTATGTGTGATGTTCTTCCTAAGCATGTCCTGGTTATTTCCCAAATATAGTGGGGATGATACCTTATGTGGTAAAGAACTTGGAATTTAAACCTGAATCTGGATATTTGAAATGGTTTCAATAAATATTGTTCTTCGAATAAGAATTACCCAATAAATAGTCATTTAAGAAATAAATGTAAAAAGCTACAGAAAAGGTTCTGTAGTTTTAAAAAGCTCACATGCAGATCCTTTATAAAGAATTTAAGAAAATACACTAATAACTGGGCAGTTCCCTAGAAGGGAAATTTTCCTCACACACATGGAGACATACAAAGCTTGACAGCTTCATTGGACTTCTCAAACTTGCTTCATAAGCAATAATAAAGGATAGAAAAATGCAACTCCATTAAACTAATGTGACCTTCTGAGTTCCACATCTGAAGTAGTATTCAAATTCTTGCATGTTATGAATGTATGACGGCATTAAGAGTTGAAATTTATGAAGCATTCTGATTTTCATTATTCAGAACATTACCCTGAAATAAAAAGGGAGCTAAACTCTTTGTACTGTATTGGTCTTCTTTTTTTCTTTTTAAAGAGAAATTCTGCTTCTAGTGAAATATGGAAAAATCACTGAAGGAAGGAAGAAAAATGGAGTGGGGGTGGGGGGAGAAAAGAAAGTCTAACCAGAAATTAACTTTTTTTTTTTAAATGTTTACTTTTGAGAGAGAGAGAGAGAGAGAGAGAGAGAGAGACAGACAGACAGACAGACAGTATGAATGGGGGAGGGGCAGAGAGAGAGGGAGACACAGAATCCCAAGCAGGCTCCAGGCTCTGAGCTGTCAGCACAGAGCCTGATGTGGTCGTGAGATCATGACCTGAGCCAAAGTCAGACGCTTAACTGACTGAGCCACCTAGGCACCCCAGGAGCTCTGACTTTTTAAAATGAGTTGAATATGTCCCATAGTAAAAATGGTAATTTAATAACTTGAAGAAGAGGCTCTTCTGAAAAGTTGTTAGGTTAGCAATCCCCAAGTGTAGTGACTTTGTAGATATTCCATACATGTATTTAAAACATCCCGCTGTTTCTCATTCTCCAGACACTATTTGTTTCTTTTTTAATGGTTATTTTTGAGAAAGAGAGAGAGAGAGAGTAGTGGGGGAGGGGCAGAGAGAGAGAGGGGGAGACAGAGGATCAGAAGTGGGCTCTGTGCTGTCATCAGAGAGCCTTACATGGGGCTCCAACTCATGAAACCACGAGATCATGACCTGAGACGAAGTCAGGCGCTTAACTGACTAAGCCACCCAGGTGCCCCTATTTGTTTTGAATCAAAGCCTACCTTCTGCCCCTAAGTTCTCAGGTTCCCTCACCTAGAAGTAATCGTGGCTCATTGATAAATAACCAGTAGGAAAGACACCAGCATAGTAAAAAAGCTTTAATCGCTGCTTTTTGATGGGAATCATAATGCCTCTGAGATTCAGATAAACTTTTCACCTACAGCTACCTATATTATTATTTATGCTTACAGTTATAGCCATGACCTCTTTTTGTACCTTTGTTCTCTGCCTTCTTTCTGGAACTCAGAACCATGACGTCTATTAAATCTCCCTTTTCATGGAGGATTTTGGAGCGGGAGACTAAACACAAACCTCAGAGATGAAAGAGGTGACTGTTCCTGCCATGTGCTGGAGCTCCCCGAGTGCCCTTGAATATCGGGACCAGAATGCACTATTACGTTTTCTTATGTATCAAAACTAGCACCAGAACCAAGCAAGATAAGAACATGGCATGCCACTAGAAGTGATTTAATGAGAAGTTTGATCTTAACATAGGAAGATCACTGGGCTTTCAACCTGATTGTATCATTTAAAGTGTTATTTTGATCTTGTTTATGTTCAAGGCAAACATTAAAAAGAACTTAGAGATGTGACTTGCTTTTTGATCTATATATGCATCATTTTTCTCTTTATGAAAGGGTGCGGGCAAGGCCTCTTAGAAAATAGGTGTGCATAAACTCCTCAAACAGTAGTGAGAGGTAGTCTTTCTTATATCCCATGAACAGGGTGTAAATGAAAACACACACAGGCATGTCCTGTCGACATCTAGAAGCCATTGGGTTGTTAAAGGAAAATAATAATTTAAAAAAATTTTTAAATTTATTTAATTTTGAGAAAGAGACAGAGCACCAGCAGGGGAGAGGGAGACAGAGATAGGATCCAAAGCAGGCTCTAGGCTCTGAGCTGCTCTAGGCTCTGTGCTAAGAGCTCAGAGCCCAACGTGGGGCTTGAACTCACAAACCGTGAGGATCACGACCTGAGCTGAAGTCAGACGCTTAACCAACTGAACCACCCAGGTGCCCCAGAAAATAATTTTTAAAAAATATTGTTGACAAGGCAAAGAACACTGATAGTGCAGGAAAGATGTGGCTCCTTCCTGAGGGTGAGAAACTTAGGAGAAAGAGGGTGTCAATAAATATCAATATTGCCAGCAAGCCTATCAGAAAGCCAGGCTCTTTTGACCATTATGAGAAAGAGGAAAATTACCAAGAAAGCAGGCTGACCTGCCTCCGGGGTTTTCTCTAGGACATATTTTATACGCTCACCTCTTCTGCAGTACCCATGCCTATAGGTAAGGCTCTAATATCAGAACTGCCCAAGCCTTGGTAAAGATTAATAATGAAATCCATGCTTAAAATTTATGATCAGAAGACTTCTGTCATGAAATGAAGACACACTGAAAGTTTTGAATGAAATGAAATGAAAAAAAGAAAAGTAAAATAAGTGAAACAGAAACAAAAGTAAAATGATGTTTTAAGGAAAGCTAATATTCAGCTACCCCAAATACTCAGCTCTGCAGAAACCCCACTTCCCAAAGTGCTGAGTTACTGAGAGAAAAATGTGTTTCTTGAGGCCACGGGTCTCATTGTATTTACCACGTGAGTCATGTCAGTCATCATAAATCTCTTTAGGAAGCACAGTCCAATTTGTCAAGCCACTATATTATCTAATTTCATAATAAATGTGTGACTATGGCTAAATTTCCCCAATCCACACAATATTGTTGTTTGAGTACCTAGTGGGTTTTAAAGTGGTTGAAGAGAAAAGACAGGACAGAAAATGAATATATTATGAGAAATAAATTATAAAAATGAGTGCATTTGGCATAAATTGAATATGGCAGATTTTCATTTATCTACTAAGCCTAAAAATAATTCATTTTAAAATCAATATTAACAAAGATGCTGTATTCACAGAGAGCGAAGTTAACCATATGTTCGCCTGACTTTGGCACCAAGAAGTGTATAAACATAGTATGTGAATTTCTCCGTCTGAATTCAAACCACCTACCCATATCCTGACACTTATCCAGAAACTAATAACATCTGAATCCAAAGATGTACCTAAAAATCTAAAAAGAAATCATTTCTGTAAGAATGTGGGAGGGGTGCCTGGGTGACCCAGTTGATTAAGTGTATGACTCTTAATTTTGGCTCAGGTCATGAGCTCAGGGTTGTTGGATAGAACCTGCATCAGGCCCTGTGCTGCGTGTGGAGCCTGCTTAAGCTTCTCTCCCTCCCTCTTCCTCTACCCCTCTCCCTCTAAATTAATTAATTAATTAATTAAATTAATTAAAAAATAAAAAAATAAAAAAGAATGTGCAAGAATTCTCGATGAAGCCAGAAAACCCAACAGTAAAGTAGACTGAGTGCAAAAAACCCCACATGGATATCACCCAAAAGGATAAAGGTTCTCAGCTTCAGATTCCCCATCCATAGAAGAAGGAAACCATTTACTCGACATGTTTCACAATATTATGAGGGGCCAATAAAATGATGCTCTCTGCATTACTATACAGATATAAATTGATATACCATTACACAAGGAAAATATGTACGCTAAGGAAAACTTTTATACAAAAGTAACCATATTCTCAATTTAAGAAAAAAAGATTTAAAAATCACTGATTGATGAAAACTGTAATGTCAGCTTTTTGAGACATCATAAAGATAAAAAGATCTTTAAGACAGAAGAATAATCTTTGCATATAATTTCATAAACTAAAACTACAGGAAAACATTAAACTTTGATTTCTAATTCGCTGAGCTAAGGTTTTGGCACAGAAGAGCAGGTAAGCCCAGGTCACTCATGTTTAACTTAGAAATACCCTGAAACCATCTGTTTATTTTGCAGAAGATTCATCTTCACAATCACTTTTTGGCATATGCTCAGCTTTGCATATCATCTCATTCAAATAGCAAGTTTGAGGGGCGCCTGGGTGGCTCAGTCCGTTAAGTGTCTGTCTCTTGATTCCGGCTCAGATCATGACCTCACGATTTGTGAGATTGAGCCTGTACCAAGCACTGTGCTGTTAGTACAGAGAAGTGTTTAGGATTCTCTCTCTCCCTCTCCCTCTCTCTCTGCCCCTCCCCCGCTTGTGCTCGCTCTCAAATAAATAAAACTTAAAAAAAAATCAATAGCAAGTTTGAAATGATAGGTGTTAAGGAAAGTAATTCCTGTCTGAATCAGGACCTCACCTTTGCCCTTGAGTCTCAATACTCCTTGTCCATAGGCTTCTGAAGCTTTGTAAAAATAAGACATTTCAGTCTCCTTCACACTCCTCTCTGGCATGCATTAAAAGTCCAAATAACATCATATAAAGTGCCTACACAACCTAGTTTAAATCTTCATGTCCAATCTCCTGTCCTTGTATTTTTTCCCCCCAAGAATCTTGTTTCCCTCACAGGAGACTGTGATTTTTAACACTCAAGAAGTTTTCATGCATGGAAATGCTCCATGTATCCAGAATATCATCCTTTAGCTTTTTTGTCTGTCAGAATCTCCTTTACTTCCCAAGGTCCGGATCTAATAGTGCCTCCTCTGGGAAGCCCTCCTGGGTTCCCTCGGCAGAATTAGGAGTGCTGTCCCCTGGCTCTTACAGCAATCTGGTCATGCTCTTATAATTTTATTTATCATGCTAATTTCACTTATCTTTAATAGAATGTGAGTTTCTTGAGGAAAAGTATTATGTCTTATCCATCTGTAAAGGGAGAATAAAAATACCTGTTCAGCAGCAATACTGTCAGAAATAACGGAATATCTACAAAAAAACCAATGTAGTGCTACTAAATCTAGCACTTAGTAAACCTCAGTAAAGGTTCCCCTCTTCTTACTTGTTTCATGGCCTCTGTATATAGCAAAATATCTTCCATACAATGAATATTTGCTAAATAAACCACTTTAGAACTTATTTAGAAGCAATTTTCTCCTATTAACATTCCTACTCATATTCCTTGCTGATACAGATAAATGAAATATTTAAATAAGTACCTAGAGAAGTTAAAAAAACATGGAAAAAGAATAAAGTTTAAAACTTTTTCCATTAAAAAGGTATCTTGCAAAAACTCAAGTTGGAATTAATTCACATTTGATGTCCAGCTGCATTAAGCTAATGCGGAAAGAATACAAACTCATAAAGCAATTATTTTGCTTACAAAAGATCAACAGAATTCAGGTCAAGTGTTCCTCCCCACAGAGCAAATAAAAATTCCGGTGAAAGTATTTTAACCCTGTTTCTCAAATATTATATAATGTGTACAGTAAGCTCAAACTTTTAAATTGGAGTGGCAAAATGCATTATAATGATCTACAAAGGATATTTTATGTAACTGTAAAGCATTTTATTTTGGCATATATCTTTACTTTTCTTTAGTTGTTATACTTCTAAAACTTTGTATGTTTACAAAAATGTAATGGAACATATAATATTACCATATTTTTATTATTGAAAAATGTGATTATACCCATTCTAGAGTCTGCTCTGGTCTAGTAGAGGTATGATGATAGGTCTGCAGTAGTGAGAATGCTTGCCATCGTGTCTCTCTGGATTGGTTTACCGATTGGTCTATTCTTTGGTGCTCATGAATTCAAGGTCATGGTTTGATATCTACTGTGTTAGCTATTTCCCATATAGGAAAAAACTCTATTCCTTTAGAATATGATTATTCACTACATATTGCCAGGTCTTTTAGAGATGATGTAAGTAGATCGTTCAGCGCACACCCATCACAGAAAGCGAAGAACCGTCAAGTGATGCCCTCCAATGGTGAGTGTGCAAATGGCGTATTTATGGATGATTCAAATGGATGAACTACGCGTTTCTGAAGACTACAGAGCCTTATCTTTCTGTGGAGTTCTATCTGTAGCCAAGCACTGGATGTTGTGGTACCCCTGTTATAAATATCTAACGTAAAAATTTAATTGATGGTGACTTCAAAATTGGAAAGAATAGAAATGTAATTTTGGGAAAGATTTAAAATAGTTGAATGATGGATACAAAATGGAATTGTACTTCAAGAATAAAACTGGAATTAGAAATCACATATGGCTTAGTTTTTTTTTAACTGAGGGCATAACTGATATGGCCATTGATACTTAATTGCCTCACACTTGCGAAGAAATAAAAATTAAATCAAGGGACCCCTTTATTTTTATCTGACACCATGGAATTTTTATTTATAGGGTCTGGTGAATTTAAAAACAAAAAGTAAAAGAAGGAGAAAAGGATGGAGGGAAAATTCATGTAATATGATAAATGCAAAACATATGGAAAATTTGTGGGTTCTGCAGCTCAAGGCCAGTCCTCTTCAGATGGGAGTTACAAAGTTAGGGGTTCACTATCAAAGAATGTATCTGTGAATTTATGGTTCCCTTTCCTATTCAAACCCTAGACTTATCTGTCTGTGTCGATGCTTCTTAAAGACTGTTACCAACCACTCAGAGGGGACATTTGGAAAATATATAGCAGGTGACACAGGCACGAAGTGGGTGGGGGGCCAGTTTCCTGGAAACTCCAGGCAGTCTTGATTGACTAAGAGCTGTCTCTCCTCCCATGTGGATTTTAAAATAAGTCCTTCTGGATATTTTGGGTGGGTGGAAGCCTACATACAATCACCTGAGCCTAAAAGTTCACTTCAGGTATGAACACAAAGTTTTTATGCATGCTTTTAAATATGCATTATTTCAGGCATATCACTACTATGTAAATCAAGGGAATATTGTACTGTGTATTGTTTGGAACTTTACCAATAGTTTTTCACCATCTGGAAAGTTCGTGTCACCAAGAGCGGTGAGCTGTCACATCACACGTATATCAGAGGACAGCTGTAGCTGCCGCTTCTTCAGTGATTTTAAATGGAACAAGTGATTTTAAAAAGCACAAGGATTGGATCAAAGCAGGGCTCTACCCTGAGCAACTCTGCACTCTTGGGAGAAGTTAGCTTTAGCCTCAGTTTCCTCACTTCATTAAAAGCCATGACGATGACATAAAATAGGCTTGGAAAACACCTCGCACTGGACTGCATCCCCAAACACTTCTGATGCTATTCTTCACCTTAACATTACCATGAGTAAGGAGAATAAGGTCCCGTATAGTGAGATGATTTTGGGAAGTTTATTCTATCTAAATAGTTTTTTTTAATTTTTTTTTAACATTTATTTATTTTTGAGAGAGAGAGAGAGAGAGAGAGAGAGAGAGAGAGAGAGACACAGAGCATGAATGGGGGAGCATCAGAGAGAGAGGGAGACACAGAATCTGAAACAGGCTCCAGGCTCTGAGCTGTCAGCACAGAGCTTGACACAGGGCTTGAATTCACGGACAGCGAGATCATGACCTGAGCTGAAGTTGGACGCTCAACCGACGGAGCCACCCAGGTGCCCCTCTATCTAAATAGTTTTAAATTACACATGTCACAAAGGAAATACAATGTAATCCAAGAACTACCCTCTATGGCACTTTGTTGTCCTTCTATAGTGTATTTTCTCCTTCAGATGAGAGGAGCGTGCTGAAACAGATGTTGAAATATTCAAAGATGTCAGGTTTTCTCTAAAATACCATGTTATAAATATGAAAGAAAAATGGTGGGAGCAGAATACGAGTTGAGGATGATTAAGAATGGGAGCCTGGGGGTGTGGGCTGGAAAGGAACAGAAATTGGTTTCCAGCTGCATCTCAGTTACTATCACATTGTTTCAATTTAAGCATAAAACCCTACTGAAAAATGTTGCTTTAAGTTGTGCATTTGTTACAGTTTATGAGTGGTACCAAAAGGACACACAAGACACAATGAAATACGAAAGAAAAGCTGCGTGTCTTGAAAACTCTGTCTTGACCAGGGGGGCTTCAGCTCGTTTTCAAAAATGTCCTTGAGAAAATAAAAAGTCTGTGTCAAAACTGCCACCATGCTTACACAGCTATATTTTCAACTTTGTATCCACAATTACACTTTTTTTGATAATATGCTCACTAAGATGTCCACCCTAACAGAACACAGGAAGAATCATGACAAGAAGCAGGTCGCAGGGAATTCAGCACTGCCAAAGAAAACAGAGTAGCAGGAACGATGTTAGGCTCACTCAGTGTTTGTAGGTCCTGGCTGGTGCTTTCATGCTGGTTTGCTAGCTCTGATTTTTTTTCTTTTTAAATTAGCAAAACACCCAGTTTTCAGTAATTTTTCCCTTGATTTCTCACCCTTTATTATGTCACAAGCAACTAACAAGCCATGTCCCCTTGCCCCCTTCACTATGTTCTTTTCAATAGAGTCAAAGAGGTCACATCACAGCCTACCATTGACTTCCCATCTGTCCTCATCACTGCAAAAGCAGTCACCTAGCACGTGTGCTGTGCTGTCCTTCACGAGGGCCGTGTCTGTTGCACTGATGCTGTCACAGCCCTTACCCCTTGGTTTTATGTGATCCCCAATATGGCACTACAAACTAACTGAAAGAACTGGGGATAGAGAAAAGAAACCAAAGAAACTCATATTATTCATGAATCCCCTAAGTTTATCAGTCATCAAGCCCAGAAATGAAACATATATCATCCCTTTAAAAAAACAGCAAAAAATATACACCAATGGGAAATAAATCATCAGCAAGTAGCAGGTTCTAATCTCTCACTTTCTGCTCTTGTCTATCCAGATGAACTGTAACCAAGAATCTTGAGAGATCTTTGTTTTTAAGGAAAGAGGAATGAAATAAAGACTGAACAAAGGCAATCTTTTAGTTGAAAGATAAGCTATGACATAGAATCATAAAAGTGAAGTCTGATTTTGACCAGTTTTTTGAATTGTCAGAGTGAGGAAGAATTTCCTACGTACCATAAAAATTCCAGATTTTCACGTTAAAAGAAAAGAAATGCGGACTATATTCTATAATGCATTGAGGGTTGACCTCAGCTCTGTGAAATCTGATTCCAGATGAAACGGTAGTCTCCTGTCCTTGCCACTGGCTTGCTCTGGGGCTCAGGCTGCATAATAACCAGACTCGTCTAGATTGTGGTGTAAGGTGGGCATATGAAATAAAGTATTTAACACATCCATAACACCTTTCATGTTCATAGCTCAAACAGCTTTATAAAATCCAATTAATTCATCAAGCTTCATAAACTCTGAAGGACATACATAATTATAGCTCTCCGTGTGGCTACGCAATGGCAGCAAGCACTCAGATATGGGGCTTAACAGAATCCAGATTTAACTGTCCAGTTTTTGAGCTTCCATGCACCTACAGAAAGGCAAGGATATGATACAGAATCTCTGAGTCACCAGCAAATTCTAAGAGTTGTGAGTTGGGTTAAGAATGTGCACAGAAAAGGATGATCTCATCGCCAACACCCAAAAGAATCCTTCTGTCTCTTACTTGCGTAAAGAAGGTCTAGATCTAATTAGGAGAGGGCTGTCCCATTCGCATGCTTTGGTTGGCAGTGCACAATTACTTGATGGAACACTTTGTGTGGCACGTTAAATGAAATATGAGTTCAGAGTAAGCAGAAATAATTCATGGATTTTTAAATATCTGTGTGTAATATATTTTATTTATTTTGAAATACTAAACACTCAATCAGTGTTCACAGTTTAGAACTCATTTCCCCGATGAAGTGAGGCACTTTTTCAAGCTGATATTGAGGCAAAAATGTCCTTCCTGGAATAATTTGCTTACTGGGGAAACCTGGTTTGCTAGATATGAAAAAGCATAAATATCTTTATGATTAAAACAGATGGTTTTCCAACAGAACACTGCACTGTCAAAAACATTACAAGCAGAGGCACACATGACAGGAGTCCTAAGAGTTTGTTCCAGGACACGGGTTTTCCCTCAGTGAATATAATCAATGGAAGGTAGTAAGACTGTAGAGAGATCTAGAGTGTCCGCCTCACACAGTAGAAACTCATTGTCTGATTTGCTCATTCAGCGGGGTGACCCTGTACAAATAACCCCTCTTCCTTGAGCCTTAGGTTCCGTACATGGACACGGGAATAATAACACCCGCTTTTCATGGGGTGTTGAAATTACTAAATAGGAAAAATAAAGTCCCATAAAGCACCTATTAGGTTGCCAATAAATCACAGAATGTATTTTTTTAAATATTTTCTTCCATATCCCCCATAAATCCCAGGCCCACTGAACACTTTTAAAACCTGGAAAGAACGTTCCTCTGTGGGGAAAATATTGGACATCCCCTATTCCCAGGTGACAGAGCTTTGCAATAAATGACCACTGTGTAGGAGGACAGAAAAAGGAAACAGGTAACATGGGAAGCAGAGTCAAGGACCACTGATCCCCACCCATTCTGGCCCCCTGGTCCCTGGGCAGTAGTTAGAAGTCACTGTTCTCATGATTGCTAATAGTTAAAAGTTGCTAGTAGCTTTTCTTCAATGGGTAGAAGTTCTAGGAAGCAATTTTGATCTCAATTTAAAGACTGCACAAATGAGTATTCCCTTCTGATAATAGGACACGTGTGTTAGTAAATAGCCGATCTTAGGACTGGAGGTAACATTTTCCTACCACTTAGGTATGTATGGAAGCATATACATAGGAGTTTGAATACAGTATAGCTCTGACAGTATATGTAAACTTATTAAACGAGCTATGTTTTCATATGCCTTGCCTTATTGAATCCTCAAAATAAACCTATGAATTTGATATATGTAACCTCGATTTGATAGATTAGGCCAACAGTGGTTAAGTTACTGGACCCAATATTGGTGGATACATAGAAGTATCACAGGTAGTTCATAGCACCAATCAGTCATTTAATTTTCATGACAACTGTATATATGACTGACACCATTCTAGAGTGTAGATGAGGTGGGATATATGTCAAGACAACACAGAAAAGCGCATTCAATCCCAGAATTCTATTATGTTGGTTTCTAGAATTATGATATTTTCTCAAATAGACTTCATCTGACTTCAAAATTCCTATATCTGAGATACTACTATTAATGTTTCTTTCTAGATTTATTGATGCCAAGGCAATGACAGAACATCAGTTACAATCTTTTCCTAGGCTAAATTTGTTGATGCTTACTATATGCCAGGCTAAGTACTTAACATAAATGTGTCATTTAGCGTGCTCACAACAACCCTTTAGGATTAGAACTGTTATTGTTATCGTGCCCATGAAGAAACTGAGGCACAGAGAATGGAGTAGCTTTCTGAAGAGCTATTAGTAAGAGTAGGGCTGAGAAACCAAACCAGATGTACTTAACTCCAGAATGTGCCATCTTAATGACTGTGCTATATGGTATTGTATACAGGGCTCTGACTTGTTCCAAGTAAGATAGATTCTAGGCTTATAATAATGATAAAAGTCTCACGGAGGAATGCATATGTGCATAAACATGACTGGCCAAGGATGATTAACAAACTCAAAATCAGTATTTTCATATACATTTTATCTGAGGCTAATATTACATTTAAAAAATATTAGCTAGGGGTGCCTGGATGGCTCAGTTGGTTAAGTGTCTGACTCTTGGTTTTGGCTCAAATCATGATCTCACAGCTCATGGGGTTGAGCCTCACGTGGACAGTGAGTGCATTGACAGTGTGGAGCCTGCTTAAGATTCTCTCTCTCCCTCTCTCTGCCCCTCCCCCACTTGCACTGTCTCTGTCTCCGTCAAAATAAATAAACTTAAAAAAAAATTTTTAACCAGGGATTTCATATTTTGCATTGTTTAGAATTATTAGCACATGCCATATTAATAATAAACACATACAATTTTAAAATACTGCCACTCTGAAACATTTTGAAATATTTTGGTCCTGGACTGGAAATACTTGTTTTATATATATGTACATATACATACATATATGTATATATGTACATACATATATATACACATTATACATATACATTATATATATAATGTGTATACACATTATACATATACATTATATATATGTATATGTACGTATATATATGTATATGTACATATATATGTATGTACGCATATATATACATGTATATATGTATATATATGTATAGTATGCATATATGCATATGTATGTATATGTGTATATATATATATGTATGCATATATATACATACATATATATACATATATATAATTTTAAGAAGCTCATTGGCCCGTAGGAAAAAACAAAATTAGACTGAAAATTTAGTCTTCTCATCCCAAACTCAACAAAAGATATGAAGCACAAGATCATTTGTTGTAAAAATAACTTAAAAGTCAGAACACAGCATACTTTTATGTGTAGTATTTAATATTGTGTGCTATACTTTAGTATTTGATTATGGACAATTAAGAGGGCCAGAGATAAAAAGAACACAGAGAAAGGCATTCAGACCTGAGGAGGGGAGACCGACAGAGGCACATAAACCAAGGGAAAACTGAGCAAGACATAAGCGCACAACGCCCGCAAAATGCACATGCCCACACCACATACAGCTACATCCCTAGGAAGGAGACACAGATAGAAGGATACTTAATGGGTATACAGTAAATGATTCATTAATACGGAAGCAAGCCCAGGACATATATTTTCATTATTTTCTGTCCCCATTTTACAGCTTTCCAGTCTTTCAAAGTATGTGCTTTCAAGATTCCCAGAGCAATTCACTGACGTTTAGCAGCAGAGCAGGGGAGATTAAAGAGAGGTTCACTTTCACTCGAAATGAACACAATCATGTCACTATTATAAACAATCAGGTAAATGTACAAAACGAACATAAATGATCAGTTAGAACCATTTATTTAAATAAGTAATTAGCCTGCAAATTGGATACTAGCCAGAATTCCTGATTTTACAGCTGTCCATTTTTAAAAATTTTTTATTGTTTATTTTTGAGAGAGAGACAGAGTGTGAGTAGGGGAGGGGCAGAGAAAGAGGGAGACACAGAATCCAAAGCAGGCTCTAGGCTCTAAGCTGTCAGCACAGAACCCGATGCAGGGCTTGAACCCACGAACTACACCGTGCGATCACGACTTGAGCTGAAGTCAGACACTTAACTGACTGAGCCACCCAGGTGCCCCACAACTGTCCATTTTTTCACCACGGAAAATGTAATGGATGCCCACTGATCTCATGATCCTGCACTTTCAACTTTCAATTCATATCATAAAGACCTCAAAACTCTACCTCAGTGTACTTCAAAATCCCAGAGCTTTCGCCCTTCTACCTGAATCAGACTAACTGAACAATATTTGCAATAGCTGGTGTCTACCGACCCCGAGGCTCCTCGGTACCTGTTGTCTGTCCAGGCGCATCCTCTTGGCGGCATTTCTGCTCTCACTCTCACAGGCTGAAGCCAAGATACTCTCTGCAACTGCTGAAGTCAGGTGGGAAGGAATAGGTCGAGACTAAAAAAAAAAAAAAAAAAAAGAAAGAAAAAAAAGAGAGAAAGAGACATAAAAAATTATTAACAGACCCGTGCAATTCTCAGAAGAGCTCATAGGATGTGCAGGAGTATCCATTTATTTCGACTAAATTAATTTTGATAAAAAGAGGAAATGGAAATTGCAAAGATGAAAAATGAAAGCTAGTTAGAGGTTAAGGTATAGTTATTACACAGATCCATCAGTCAGTCCCAGACCTCCACATTCCCAAGTATTTGGTCTGGGCCATTACGCTGGAACTTGAACAGGCGGTGACAAAATGCTGACTGGGTTTTGCAAATAAAAGAAGTGCCTTAATTCTTTCAAAACACATGACAATGCACAACAAAACAAAAGCAAGTGACAAGGCTGAAACATAGCTGGAAAAATGGACAGACACTCAGACCATGTCAAACAATCTTAATATGAAATATGAGTATTTACAGTTGAAGTTGTGACACATTTGGTGTGACTAAAATCCTCTAAAAAAGCTTAAATACAAACCAAAAAGTCAGTCCTAGAACAATTTTGATTTAATAAAAGTTTGATATTTTCATCTGAGCTGTATGTGTACCTACATGTTTTATTTATAAAATAGGAGTCGATATTATTAACTTAATAGATACATGTTGGAAATCCATCTTCTGTATAGTCCACGCAGAAATTAATTAACCCCCCAACTAAGCTCGTAATTAACTTCAAATTGTTTGCAACTCTCCATATCATTTGTGATAATCAGAAAATTTTTCCATTTTCTTTTCCCCTAATTACGTGCAAAATCATCTAACTGAAAGATGAAGTGCTTAATGATATTGAACAGTTTTTTAATGAAGATAAGCAAATGACAGATAAGAAATAACATGACAATTTAGCCAGATAAGTTAGCCAAAGATGCAATTACAAAATAAAAATGCCCTTTGGGAAGTTAGCCTATATAATGACATGCCACCTTAGAGTTTTCAAAGCCTCAATCTCAAATATGTATGGATGCCATTTATTAGAAGCCTCTGACCTAATAGACAACTTTTAATTTTTTTTAAGTGAATATGAGCATGCCTTTATGGCACTTGATTCATTTTGCTAAGTCTAGCATGTAAAATGTGCTTTAGCAAATTGACCCATAGGGTTTATATCTCAATATTATAGAACAGCTAAATTCAGACCATCAATGTTTTCACAGATATTCGTCAGTGGAATTTGTATAGTGTACGAAGAGACCAGGCTCTGACCTTGCGTGACCTAGGAAACAATTTCTGTAGCTGCCTCGGCCGCCCTCCTCATGCTTCCACCTGCAAAGTCACCTCTGTAGACAAAAGGTAAGAAAGGTACAGGGTACTGTCTCCACTGTGAACCCTGTGAGATGCCTGAAATGACACCTGGACAACTTTGATAATAAAGCGTTAGGATATCTGGAAATGCTATTTTTTTGCAAAAGAAAGAAAAGAGAGAGGCCCCTGAGGTGGCAGTTAAAAGCAGCAGATGCATTTCGAGAAGGAAATCAGAAAGCCAGAATTTGTGTAGGGAACAGAGAGGAGGGTCAAATCAGATAAATTAAAAAAATAATAATAATAGTCATAAAGATGTAAATATAATTTCAAAAGTCATATTGCTCCTTTATTTCATTCGTACTTCCCTGAGTATGGATAAGATAATCTAGCTCAGAACCAAAAACATATTGAGCCACAAAATCAGTGTCTCATGAAAGGACACAACTCTGGCCACAGCTTGGCTCAAAACTATAATCTAAACCACACAGGAATTAGGTACACGATGTTGTTTTGCCTCAATTGAATTACTTGGAGGCAAAGATATTACAGAAAACAATGAGAATAGGAACATTCCATTATGGAAAAGGAAAAATTATTTGATTGTAGCTAACATTATTCAAATAGAAGTGACAGTTCACATCATTATAAACTACATTATTAGACCTTTCATCTGGTTCTAGGGACTGAATTAACACAATCTAAATAAAACATCAGCAGCCTCTCTTTTCTTGATATAATTATTGACAGACACATGAAATTCAGAGAGATGTATTTCTGCTCTTCATTATCTTTATTTCTATCAGGTATCTCCATTCAAAATTAGGAATATATAAAGCTGTGGAACTTTATTCAGCTGATTCGATTGTAGCAATAAACACACACCTTCTTAAACACATAAAGGTTTGTTGAACAGATAAAACAAAAGGTAAAATATCCCTGTAATTAAAATTAGCTTTTCTTTTCAAATTCTTTTTAATTTTTAAAAATAAAATGGGAAATAACTTTCACTAGAACAGTAAAAGTTATTAGGCATGATAATCTATATAATTTCCTTTTCAGAGAACATAACAGAGAAAGTTGGATCTTTTCCAGATAAAGGAAATTGGTCTTCTTAGAAACTAGAATAATGTCCTGGCCAAGTGAGAGGCTAGATCATTTTTAAGGTCACTGGATAGCCTAATATTTCAAGATTTTGGAAAAAAAAATCAACTTCAAGATAAAGCAATCATGTACTCTTTCCTATTAAGTGCAAAAAAACAAGTAGAAGCAAAGATATATGATAAACATTGCCAGTAGGTAAATGATATAATTTTGAAAATACAGTTGTTCTGAGCTTATTGTAGAATTATAGCTTGGTAACTGTAAATAGCCACAGAAATCATTCAGTACAAGTTTCTTCTCTGAAGTTTGAAGAAATTGAAACCTAGATAAGTGATTTGCTAAAGGACAAGTTGACTAGATATAGAAACCAAGGTTCCTGTCTCCTAATTCTCAACCCTTCCATTGTCTAAATTCTGTTGTATACTTAGTACTTTTATGTAATTTATCATTAATGGAAAATATTGTAGAAAAAAATCCTTACACACACTCTGTTGTGTTCAATAAGCAGACCAAAGACAACCCTTATATGTGTATATTACAGTCGTGCTCATTGGCAAGAAAGGCAGAATGAATAAAATCTATATTACAGTTTAATATACATGTATTTTTCAAAGAATTTCCTATATCTTAAGTGAATAATAAAATATATACATCTAAGTAGAAACCACTAGCATCCTTATTTTAAGATAAATATAACACCTGACTCATACTGAGTGGTTGGGATGGGAAGACATAATATAGGAAGCTGAGATTCATTATCTAATTTAATTTTCCAAGCAACTCTTGAGAAAAATATTTATAATACTCCTATTGAGGAAAGATAAATTGAAGTTCGGAGAAATCATATAACTTGCCTGAGATCACACAGCTATGGATGTGGAAATACCTGAATTCATATCTAAGTCTGATAATAAGTTGGGAGTAATAGTTAATTCCTAGTAAAGAATTATTGCCAAAGTACACCGAAGGTCTCAGTAGCTTAAACAAAGTTAGAGATCTTAAATACTACACACTCCTACAGAGAAATCCATTTACAGCTAACTCTATTTTGCATTTAAGCAAAGAGTATATTAGGATCTCACAAAAATTCTTCTCTTAAAGAGACTGAAATTCTCCTAACACATTTTCCTATTAATTCTTTAAAAACCTTTCTTCACTAATAGCACAAAAATAAGTTTAACTTTTCTCAGTTCTGCCACATACTCTGCACGGACGCAATATAAACTCACACGGTTTTCATGTTGGAGAAACCAGAAGTGCCAAGACATCACTGTATATGAAACATAAGAGAACCTTAGTTTTGTGCCCAAAATGAGAATAAGGAGCCAGGCAGGGTTCTTTCTTTCCTGTGAGGCAATCTGTTAAAAATTCCCTTGGTTCTAATACTGATGAGCCAATAATGAATGCCAATGCTTTCACCACCCTTGGAGCTCCATTATGCTGCGCTTGGATAGAAGATACTACAATTGCAAGTCTTCTGCTTATTGTCCCTCCATAATTTGTTCTTTCATAATTTGTACTTTCATAAGTACTTCACAACTCTGAAGTACTTATACCAAGACAGTAAGAAGGGAATTAATCATTTTTGCTCCTTATCAAAGTGATTTTATCATAGAGGAATTTAAAACTATTATTTACTGTGAGTTTTGAGAACTATCTTCACCAGAACTCTCCTTCACCACATTTGATGGTAGAGAGCTTACTCTAATACTCCCGCATTTGTGTCTTCCTGGAAGGTAATTAGCAGAATGTGTTAAGGACCGTAGTCATGGATTCCACCAGGGACAAGTGCCGTAATTTCCCTCTTACATTGGTAAGAGTGCCCATGAAACACAAAAGCCTCCATGTGATAACCTAAGGATATTTTTGACAAAAAAATGCATAGAATTCAATAGATAATTTATGAAAAACAACACTTCTCCTTTTGGTTAAACATAGCTCAGTAAATATACTGTTTGGTATCTAATAAGATTTTTAAATGATGATTCAAAAATATATGTAACTATACCGTTTACATGATCTACACCTGGAATGAGATTTGTTACCTATTTCTTACCCTAGAGAGGAGACCATGCTAACTACCCTCGCTAATTATCTCTTCGTAATTAACTGTCATGAGTTGAACTTTCCCTAGCACTGTTCTTATTGCAATAATTATCTATGACCAAATCAGTGGTTGTTTCATTAAACAGATGGCTCAGCTGTCGTGTAGAACTTTTGGAGTTTAAAAAGTCACATTTTAATTGGGGACTTAAGATGTGATTGCTGTTGGCACAACATAAATGTGCCTTTCCTTATAGATACATGTAAAACTTAATACCACACCAACAAACTAGTCCACTTTTTGATCTCAAAACTATAAACTACACAATGTTAGTGTCCTCAGAACTGTTGTACATTTAAGATGCTCCAGGTTTTTTTTTTTTTTGTTTTGTTTTTATAAAAAAGTAAAGATAAATCATGACTGGGGGCACCTGGGTGGCTCAGTCAGTTAAGCATCCAACTCTTGATTTTGGCTCGGGTCATGATCTCACAGTTTGTGGGTTCGGGCCCCATGTCAGGCTCTGTGCTGATAGTCCGGAGCCTGCTTGAGATTCTCTCTCTCTCCCTCTCTTTCCTTCCCCCACTTGCATAGACAAGAAACATAAATTTAAGTTTAATAAACTTAAAAAAAATAAATCATGACTATAAAACTGTATTCATGGATTTATAGTAGTTATTTGTGGCAAGGCTCACTAGCCTCCAGGGTTTAAGCATAACTAAATCAAGTAATAAATGAGACCAGATTTGGAGCAACTGTGATATCTACCCAAGATTTTATGTAGAATGAGCTCTTTCAAGATAATTAAAGCAAATGATACATTACTCAGAATTGACATAGGACCCTAAATTATTTTTCCTAATCTTGTTACTTTCTAGAATACATAATTTAAAAATTCTGCAGCTTAGATGATATGCATATTTTATCTCCCACCAAATGATACATCTACACCTAAAGGGATAATTGTTACAGGCTGTGTAGAAAGTTGTAGCTCCTAAGGGATCCCTTCAATTAATCAAGCAGCTTCATTTGTATCCATCAGTGGAATAAAGTAATAGTTTAGTGATGAAGTGACTGACTTGAATATTATTATGAAATCAGCTACTTGAAATCTGACCGCTTTTGCTTTTTAATCTCTCTGAGCCTCACTCATTCTGCTAGGTATCATTAATTCTATTTTTGCAAATGGCAAAACCAAGGCTCATTCAGTAAGTTGTGAATAAGAAAAATAATATTTATATCATGGGCTAATTTTTGGAATTCCATGATGAAGTAATGTACATAAAGTCACTGATACATTCACTTATTCAACAAACATATCTAATAAGCACATTCTATATGTCAGAAAGTATGTCATGTTCAGATATATAAATAGTATCAATACTGTCTCAGCCATCATAGTTTACAATCTAATATATGCCCAGCATGTAGGGTGTAATACACGTGCAATAGAATATGTTAATTACAGACTTGCAACCTTTTACCAGCAATTCTATAATGCTAATATTGTATAAACTGAAAATTGTTCCAAAAAATTTGGGGAAATTTGGCAGAAAAAAACTGATATGGCCTTTTCCCTACTTTCTGTGAATATTCTGATCTTTTATGTCAGAAATACTAATATATTTGTATATGATCTGCTTTCCCCGACTCTGTTGCAAGTGTTATGCAATAACTGGAATATATACTCTATCATGTTCCCCAAATCTGAAAAGTTCTGAATTTTGGACCACATATGATCCAAGGTTTCAGGTAAAGCTTGTGGATGTGGACTAAAAACACAATTAAATTGTTCTTACCTCATCCTAGATGGTTTTGCTGGACATTATGAGAAAAGAGCCTCATTGACCTCACCCTGGCCATGACTATCATAAGGGCTCATCCATCCAAGAGATGGATATATGATCTAAATAGGACTAAAGTCCTTTCATGGGAAGGGTGACCTGGAGCTGGAAGACTGCTCTCGGATGCTAAGTAAGAAGAGGGGCTTAGAGCTGCTGATGGCAACATTTTCCAGCAGGTAGCAAGGACCTGAGAGGAAGAAGCCTGGTTGAGAAATAGGGGATCAGCAAGCCACTGACGTCTGGCCCCATGGATCCAGCTATGTGTGAATCCTTGGATGATCCAGTTTGAGAAAATTCTCTTGACCTATTTAAAAGGAGTTTGGAAATGTATTTTCAACAAAAATGCTAATTAGTCTTCATCTAAGCTTTGACAACAATTATGAATTAATAGTATGCACTTTGGCCTTAATTTTAGAGCATCATTGGCCATTAATAATGATCTTTCACAAATAAATGAGGATTTATGTCATATTTAATACTCAGAAGCCCAGTTTGGCTAATCCCATCTGATAATACTTTTGATCAAGACCAGAAAAACTGAATTATCAACTAAAGTGACATTTTCATTTTTTTTTTAATATTTATTTTTGAGAGACAGAGAGAGACAGAGTGTGAGCAGGGGAGGGGCAGAGAGAGAGAGAAATACACAGAATCTGAAGAGGCTCCAGGCTCTGAGCTGTCAGCACAGAGCCCGACGCGGGGTTCAAACTCACAAGCCATGACATCATGACCTGAGCCAAAGTCGGACGCTTAACCAACTGAGCCACCCAGGCGCCCCGACATATTTTCATTTTTAACTAAGTGACTACTTGAAATATCCACTAGGAAACATCCTTTAATTCTGAAAATAACTGACTAGATATGCTTATGATTGTTGCCGATCATGGCATCTTTGGCCCTAATAGCTTATTTGTGAAACCTAAAACCGTATACAAAATCTATTCACTTGGTTAATGTCACTACCTGTTCACACAAACTGCCAAATAGATGAAAATATTTTTAAAATAGGATTTCAAGAGTTAAAAAGAGTTAAAATTAAATGTAACTTTTTTTCTTCAGGGATATATTTTTTTTCCCTATTAGATTTTCAGTCAGCAATCACTTTTGTTTGTTTATTTTTTTTATTTTTTACTTTCTAATTTACATCCAAGTTAGCTGGCATATAGTACAATAACGATTTCAGGAGTAGAGTCCAGTGATTCATCCCCTATATATAACACCCAGTGCTCATCCCAACAAGTGTCCTCCTTAATGCCCCTTGCCCGTTTAGCCCATCTCCCCACCCACAACCCCTAGAGCAACCCTCAGTTTGTTCTCTGTATTTAAGAGTCTCTTATGTTTTGTTCCTCTGTTTTTATATTCCCTTCCCTTATGTTCAGCTCTTTTATATTCTAAATTCCACATATGAGTGAAGTCATATGATATTTGTCTTTGTCTGACTAATTTCACTTAGTATAATATCCTCTAGTTCTATCCACGTTGTTGCAAATGCAAGATTTCATTCTTTTTGACTGCTGAGTAATACTCCATTGTATATAAGCACTTTGAAATGCCAACTATGGAAGACTGTGAAACACATAGCACACAATAAAAATGAGCTTATCTCCCAACTAATTTCTACCACAAAGGAACACATTAGTCAATGTCCATTCATTCATCTTTCACTTGACAATTTCAATTCAGTTGAATTGAGCAGGAACTGAGCAGCTTTCCTGAGCAATTAACTGCACTCTAGGTAAGACATTGTAGGTGATACAGACATGAACAGGTTAAGCAGCATAATACTCAAGGAACATAACTTCTTGTAAGGGAGCTAAGGCCCATATATAAATAACAGCAATATGAGACAGGAGCAAACTACAAAAGATGTACCACAAAGTACAATTTGCACACAGAAGAGAGAAAGATTTAAGGCTGCTTTTAGTGAGAAGTGAGTGCTGTCTAGATAGAGACATTTGATTTAGTCTTCCAAATAGTTCAAGAGACTGAGATAGGGTGTTCCAGTAAAGCCAGCCATGGCACACAATTTCAGATTAGACTGCATTTTATCATGTTCCTTGGATACCAGGTACTATGCGAGGTGGGAGTTTTTCCATTTGTTATTTCCAGTGACCAAGTGATGTTGGTTTTCATGTGCAAAATAAATGCTATTTGTTTCTGTTTTTCCCATGAGGAAGCTGAAACTTACTTATACAAGGTCCACCGGCAATAACTGGTAAAGGAGAGCTAAGAACCAAGACCCTCTGACTTTAAAAATCAAGGTTTTTGTTTTGTTTTGTTTTGTTTTTTCAGATTTTCTCACCAATGGTGCTAATTTACCACTGTTTCCTTCAGGGCACAGCTTCCTTCTGCTTGGAGGACATTTCAGCTTTTCCATAGACAGCCTGTAAGTGGTAACCTTGGTCACTGAAGTAGTACTTTGTTTTTCACTCTGGAAGTACAGTTTAGCTGGGCTTTGATTTGTGAATTAAAACTAGTTTCTCCAAAAAAAAAAAAAAATCGAGACTTTTTGTCCTTGGTCCCTTACAGACGGTCTTCTGGCATCTATTTTGAAGACAAGATGTGTGTCCATTCTGCATTTACGTTTTAGATAATCTCTTGTTTCTTCATAGTGACCTTAAAGAATTTCTTGAGACTGCTGTACTTTCACTAGGATCCACACAGGTACAGATTTGTTTCTGTTTATACTGCTCAGCACGGGTCTATTTCCCTGCTCTTAGGACTCACTGGTTTACTCAAGTCTATAAAATTCTCCCTTCTCATCTGTTTGAATTGTTGTCCTTATTCTAATTTCTCTTCTAGAGTGCCTATTAGATCTATCTTTATCAGTCTATTCTCCACCTTAACTCCTTTTTCCTATTTCTCTTCTCTTTTTCTGTAATTTCCCCTTGATAGAGGAGTAGCTCTTTCAGAGTCCCAGTTTTTTATATAATTCTCAGTTCATGTTCCTGTCTAGTTGCAAACTAAAATACACATCTCCTGAACTTAAGTGGGCATTCAGACTACAACCCTGACCTGTTTTGGCCTACATTCACTTTTTCTATCTTCCTAGTCTGTTACCCTACCAAATTAAAGACTTACAATTATGGCTATGAGTTTTCTATCAGTTTCATAGCCTGAAATTTTCCTTTTATTTATTTTGATCTTATCTGGTTATTTAAAAGGTTGTTATATTTTACTTATTATCTGTATATTTGTAGAGGGAAGGTGGGTGGGCTCTATGTGGGGTACTCCATAAGGCTTAGGTCAACATTTTGCTAAAAGATCCAGTGCTAAGTAACTCTGACAACTATGTTGGCTATATTCCTTACCCTCTATTTACTTGTCAATCTTAATATATTTAGTAAATAATGAGAGAATAGCACCCATAGTTCCTAAGTAAGGAAAAAATCAGTGGACCAAAAGAGCACACACTGAGAAAAGTACCAGAAATCCCATGTGATGGCTTAAGGTGAGAAATGAACTAATTGAGCATATTAGAAGAAAGAGTAGAAAGAGGCTAGATTATATTCTAAATATTTCTTATACATTATTACATATAACACCCCAACATCCCACTTCTTTAGAAAACTGGAGATTCAGAAAAATCACACAAAGTTGTACAGGAATTGAACCTAGGTCTCTCAGTTTCAAGAGCCCATACTCTATTACAGTAAGAAATTTAGAATTTGTTCTGAGATGGCAAAAGTCTGACACCATCAAAGCCAGAACTGAGGAAGACTACTCCAGGAGCAAAAGCAGGTTTCTCATAAAGCCAGGGAAGTTTAGATACTAGGGTTCCTTAACTAGATGGGACTTCCAGAGTTTCTGGATGTTGTAAGCATTCTAGGTAGGGAGGGGAAGCCAAGTTAAAATCAGTAACTATTCATATGTGTGTCTGAAAATTGTCAAAAGAGATGTCAAAGGAAAAGGGTCTGAATCTTCAAGACTTCTGTTTTGTTAAAATTTTTGGTGTTTTCTTACTATAAACAAATATTCATCGTTCTACATAATTTTTTGCTCACAATTTTATAGTATTTTTCTTTTAATATAAGGCCCCAATTTTATAAATTTCAGGCACAAATCCTAGTTCTGTTCCTGCCTCAGATAGAGGCGAGGGAGGGAGGGTAAGATGCAAATAGAGGAGTTAGAATTCTGTATGAGTACAGGTATGAGGTGTGAAGGGATAGAACTAAAATGGTAGCCAATAAAATTCAAAATTATTGGACTGATTTGGGAAACATAGTAAAGGAAGAATCAACAGAATTCAATGAGCAGTAGGATGCAAGCCATAAGTGTAAGGAAGTCTAATCTCATTTCAGGTGTATGAATACAGCTATAAATCACAATAGTGGTGCTATTGCCAGAGAAAGGCAAGTCAAGAGGAACTTACAGGTGATCTGGTAGATGAGGTGAAAGACCAGTGGCGAGGATGGATGATGGAAAATACAAAGAGTTCAGTGAAGATATAACAATACATTTGTCCAGCATCTGGCTGACATTTGGAGTGAAATACAAAAACTCTGCAGGCGACTGGACTTCCACTGCCAGAGTTGCTTATACAGAACAGATCTCTGCGGCTGTGGATAAGGTAAGACACAGTACATGGCCAAGCCCAGGATCTCAGGAAGTGGCCCCAAAGCAAGAAAAAGAAAATGAGGAGGGAGAGCAACAAGATGCTCAAGAAAATGGGGGTGAGTTCATTAAGAATACAATGTTTGGGGGCGCCTGGGTGGCTCAGTCGGTTAAGCGTCCGACTTCGGCTCAGGTCACGATCTCACGGTCTATGAGTTCGAGCCCCATGTCGGGCTCTGTGCTGACAGCTCAGAGCCTGGAGCCTGCTTCAGATTCTGTGTGTCCCCCTCTCTCTGCCCCTCCCCTGCTCATGCTCTGTCTCTGTCTCAAAAATACATAAAAACATTAAGAAAAAAAAAAAGAATACAATGTTTGATCTGGTGCAAAGGCAGTCATGTGGTCTTTTAAAAAACCAATTCAATGGGTTGGTGAGAACCAGAGTCTGGAAGAGGGACCAGTGGGGGAGTTGGTTGTAATAAGTGTGATCTGTGAGTATAAAATAATCTTTCAGGAAGCCTGGCAAAGAAGGATGGTTTCAGACTGTAGAAGAGAAGATCCAAGATGAAATATTTTCTTTGTCTAGGGACCTTTTGATAAGGCAGAAGAGAAGAAATTTCCCTCTCTCAGTGAAAAGGGAAAACTGAGAATGTGAGCATTGGGATGGTTGATGAAGCAGCTTTATGAAACAGACCGAACAGGGGGGAACAGAGGCTGCAGGGTCATCCAGGGGCAAACACAATGAGGACATCTCCTCTGTAAAGATAGTGGCAAATACTTGAAAAATTTTAGGTGACCATGAAAGTTCTTAATATTGCTTGTGCAGGCTGAGTGATAACTAAGACTAAGTTACATCCATGCTAACGACAGCCAACATGAAACAAAGATGCAGATCACAGAAACTGAGAAAGTAAAAGCATTGTGAATTCAAAAGACCAGATAGCAAAATTACTAAGCAGAGTATTAGAAGATACAATTAAAAAGAAATACCATGAATAAAGGACTCAGGAGAGGATATGAAAGTATCCCAGGGGATGGTAGACGACCTGTATGAAAAAGAGCCCATAAATTGGTACAAGTAGCAGGTGGGGAATTTAAACAAAATGTGTTTGCTAATTAGCATCAATTAAGTTAATTGGTCACAAAGACAGAAATGTACATAGTTGTGCGAATAATAACACAAATAATGGCTGCACAGGTATTAGAGAGTTTTTAATCATGACCTTGTATGAAGGGATGGGTATACCTTTAATCAAAGTTTTAATTTAAAGAAGCGCTTTAATTCCTATTTTATAATATTTCCATTAGCTAAGAATGAATAGCAAGTATCAACTGTAGTTTTTGCAATGCTCATATTAGGGAAGTTTTAAATTGAAAACAAATTCTGATCTCTCTACTTTCATCTGCATGAGACAACTCAAGGCAAATGATGTAATTAGTGAAATTCCCTAGGAAAAAAAATGTACTATTTCCTAAACATTATTTCTTTTCTAATGAAGGAATCATGAGTTCAGAAGGCCAGATATCAAAATAGCTAACAGGGATATTATAGGATGTAATTTAACAAAATACTATAATGAAGAGCTTTGATTATAGTATTAAAATTTGTTTGCATAATCAGATTTAAATACTTTTTAAAACTTACATCTCACTTTTTTCTTAAAACTGTTATGTACTCTATGCTATGCTATGATATATACTCTATGATAAACTGAACAAAAAGATGACTAGAACCTCGGATAAACTTTGGCTCTGAACTTCGTGGCAATGAGGCACAAATGTGAATATATTTAGTTGCATTGTCCTAGCAGAGAGAAAACAGAAAGCATTCTACTTCCACAGGAGAAGCATTTTTTTTTTCTTGTATTACGTTCTAAAAGAAGTTTCTGAGCTAAGGTAATTTAATATGGATATTTAGTAGCCTAATGGACAATGTCATCAGCAAAATATTACAAAAATTTCATAGACTCATTTCTTCAAACATAGTTAATCACATGAATTAAAAAGTAAGTAAGCAGGAAATTTTTCAAGAAGCTAAATTTATTGAATTCAAATACCTAGGCAACCTGATCTAACTTGGTATAGTGGCAAAATTTGGGATACAGTAGGAATGACGGACAGCAAGCATCTTAGGCTGACTCTCCTAAATATTACCTTTGGGTTTTATACAAACACACGTAAACATATGCAGCATGGTGAAAAAGTCTCTAACAATACAAGCTCAGAAAATAAAAAGATAAATCACATAACTCAGACTATACTCAGGTATGGACCAACCCTACCTTGTTCATAAAGTTTTGCTTTTATGAACTTATCTGTTATAGATGTTCTTGAATTTAAGATCAGGACACTTTGGAGAAATAGATTTTTTTTTCTAGAAAAATCATCATATGTTTTTTAGAAAACTAGCCAAAGCAATTTGAGAGTCTAAGCTGCACAAATGAATCAGTAGTGATTTGATATATTTGTTAAAGGATTAATTTCATGACTGCTTAACTCACTGAGTTCTAAAAATCTAATGAAAACTGAAACACTCTAGATCAAACTTATGAGATTTATTTTTCATAGAATATGCCCTTTTATATTCAACACGGAGGATTTTATTATTTCAGATTATTGGTGACAGTGTTAGTGAAAATGTATAGAAAAGAATAATAATATAGTTACTGTCCTTCACCTATTACTTGGAGACTATTTGGAGTAATAGCATGAAATTTTGGCTGCTTAAGCAATCAAGATTTGTAAGGTCTTGATAATTGTAGTGAAAAAGAAATTCATAAACACATAGTCTCATATTTGTATCCATTCAGTGAAGTCAGTTAAAAGTGTTTACGTCAGCATCTAAATTCTTAAGCGATAGTGTAGAATAATTAACCATACATAAATTTTACATATATTAATGATAGCAGGAAATTAATAAAAGTAAATGCCAAGATCCTCAAGTACAGTACTAATATATGTTGTGATAAACCACTTCTATGGGATTATCTCTTTGAATTTCTTACAGTCAGCACAAAATATATAATTCAATATTTTGTGTTTCATTCTACTTAAGGCATCTTCTGGCTTAGACACCCCAAATAATTGGAAGAGCTAAGCTTACTGAATGCCACTTTTGTTTTAGATATGGAATCCCCTACCAAATAATCCTACACTTAATAATTTCATTTTAAAAAAATATTTAGGGGCACCTGGGTGGCTCAGTTGGTTAAGTGTCCGACTTCGGCTCAGGTCATGATCTCACAGTTTGTGAGTTCAAGCCCCGTGTCAGGCTCTGTGCTGACAGCTTGCTCAGAGACTGGAGGCTGCTCTGGATTCTGTCTCCCTTTCCGCCTGCCCCTCCCCCACTCACACACTGTCTCTGTCTCTCTCAGAAATAAACAAACATTAAAAAAAAATTTTTTTTAATTTTTAAAAAAATTTTAAAAAAATTAAAAAAATTATGTTTTAAATAAACATATTTAAAAAATTTTTTAAATTTTTAATTTTTTAAAAAATTAAAAAAAATTTTTAATTATGTTTTAAATAAACATATTTAAAAATTCTTTATGTTTCTCTGTTGACCTGTTCAATGCTACAGAATAATTTGAGTGTAAAAGTAACTACACACTGAAATTGAGATTTTTTTTTCATGTCTAACTACACAAAACACATTAGAGGAAAGATTCTTTTATTTAATGATGTCTCAATAAAAAAGAAATGATGGGTATTATATCAAATTTAAAAAGTGATGACAAAAGATATTCAAATACAATATTTAGTTGTACTTACTATCTGGAGTAGTCATACATTTTCCTATCTGCTCTAGATAAGGGTAAGTATTCAAAATGACACATGATCCTCCCCATGCCCCACGACAATAAAGTGATACATTAAGGAAAAAAAAAAATCAAGATACCAAGTATCAACTAGATGCTAGATTTATTATTGCCAGTAGTACATTACTAAGTAAATGTATAAAAAAATAAACTGGGGCATCTGGGTGGCTCAGTCAGTTAGGCGCCAGACTTCAACTCCACTCAGGTAATGATCTCACGGTTGTGTGTTCAAGCCCTGCATCAGGCTCTGTCCTGGCCATTAAGCCTGCTTAAGACTCTCTCTCTCTCTCTCTCTCTCTCTCTCTCTCTCTCTCTCCTTCTCCCTCTGCCCCTCCCCTCTTGCTCACACACGTGTATATTCACATGTGCCCTCTCTCTCTCTCAAAAAAAAAAAAAAAAAAAAAGAACCTACAATATAAATTTTCATTCATGTTGTTCACGTAACATTTAATTTTATTCGACCTTGTTACTTGACTGTTTTACTTCCCACAACTTGTCACCTCAATGAATCATAATGATCAGGGAACATGTTTTATTTTTCTAATTAAGTGGGTAGAAATCTCTAATATTCTTGCTTATTACTTTATATAATGTTATGTGCGTTGTTGAATAAATGAATTCTTACAGCATATTTCTTTAGCATTAGTTAGTAAAACTACTTGACTTTGAATTAGTCAACTTTTGTTTTCTCTATGCATAGCACAGAATTTACAACAAATAGATGTGCATATTAAAGTAAACATATAAGTACAATCAATAGAAAAACTTGAAAGTGTAAGGTATGTCTTAGAGAAATCAAGAATTTTACAGAACAATGACTTCTTTCTCTTAAAGATTAATGTAAAAGAAGATAAATTTTATCATAAAATCTCTAAAAAATATGACAAGATTAGGAAAAGATAGTAATGCCAGATGCTGGTAAATAAAAACCTTGGTATATGATATCATCTTTGTTACTGAAAAAGAAGAGTATATATTGTATATCATACTCTGTGAGACACATTTACGTTCACCTGCAATTTTACATCAGCTGTTAAGTGGTCCTGAACCAAATGTCAACACCAGGACTCTTCTAGGCTTCCATACATGTTTAGATACCCTTTCTGTCTGTCATCTCTCTCCTGTGGAGTAGGTAATAATAATTTTTAAATAATTCAATAATGGGAGAAATAACTTTATTTTCTTCAAGCAAACTCTCCTTCTCTCTTATACCATACTGCCTTTCTGTCAAATTTAGTTTGATCAGGCATAACAATGCCATTTTTATTTAAAAAAAATTTTAATGTTTATTTCTGAGGGGAGGGGGGAGGGGCAGAGAGAGAGAGGGAGACATAGAATCCTAACCAGGCTCCAGGCTCCGAGCTGTCAGCACAGAGTCCAACGCAGGACTCAAACCCACCGGCCGCAAGATCATGACCTGAGCTGAAGTCGGACGCTTAACAGACTGAGCCACCCATGTGCCCCTTAAAATGACACATGCACCACAATCTCTGACTTCAATATGGTTATTACTTCCAAGAAGTAAGCAAATACTTAACTGGAGTATTTTGTGATTGTTTAACACAAACATTTTGGGAAGCTTTTATCAAATGATAGATTAAATAATGTTTGAAAATAATTTCGGATTTAAGATTTACTGAGTGGTGACTATCTGTCAGTAATGGCTCGCAGAGCTTTTCCAAGTGACAATTTATGTAATCCTCATGACCTTATAAATCAGGAGTGATCATCTCCAGAGGAGGTACCTAAGTACAGGCAGCTGACTTGCCGGGTCACACACAGCTACAAAGTGATGGATCCAGAATGCCAAACCGGGCTCTCTGAGGACTGAACCTTGTGCTCCATCTAGGCACACGCCTCTCAATAGCAGCCATTCGGTTTTAAAAAATGTCGAAGGTATTTTTACAAGCCAGTGAAGAAGAATTAATAGTCGATAGTAGACTTGCTGCTTTGGTCATTTCATTCAGATCGAAAAACCTATTTCTCCTATATGACATACTCTGAAACCTCTTGTAGCTTCACTAACATCACCCTTCGCAACTAACACATTACAGGCACCGATCGCCATCACTATCAGCCTTGGCTTTGATGGACCCACGAAAGGGAAATAAATCGATTCAGAGAATTTTTAATACATCTCTGCTCACATACACAAAAAACAAAAATAAAAAAAAATACATTGTAAACGAATACGCTATTTCTGGGCATAACAATTAGAGAAAGGTGAAATAAAGTTCAAAAAGCACTGATACCTGATTTCCACCCATAAGGATCTAATGTCAGCATAATCTCGTCCATCTAGAGAGCCCAGAGGAATATAAAAGCTCATGTTACCATCCACAAGCGCATAAATACACTGAGTACAACAAAGCCTTATCTTACTGATCTTTAACTTTCAAGGCTTGCAATTTGTTAACCATTGGTATGAAAACAGTATTATTTAGGTGGAGTCATCCATTTCCTTTGGCTCCAGACAAAGCCATTCTCACGTGCCACCTAAAGCAGCAACTGGTGCTTCAAGCCTTGATTAACCTTATACCCACTTTGGTAGTGACAGAAAACGAACACGAATGAGATGCTGGTTCTCACTGGGTTTTACGCAGATTGCCCTCATTTGCTGTGACATGGTACCATGTGGGCCTGTAAGCTGGTCTCACCAGCTATGCCTTATTGAATAACAAAGGGGATAAATACTTCGGGAAGATGAAAAGGAGAAGGGGGTAAAAACAAACAAGCAAACAAAAACCCCTTTGACCTGACATTATGGAAAAAATAAAAAAGACACTAAGATGAAAAAAAAATAGTGTCATGGTTTACATGTGGGATTTTGATGGAATCTAGGGCTGTGTTTTAATTCAAAACTCACCATCTCAAAACCACTTCTTTTCATCCGCCTGCAGGACTTGAGGTAAGTACGTATACGTTTTCTGGCACGCTCTTGATACTCAGGGAACTGTCGCCTGCATGAGTCAATGATAGCCTGGATCTTTTCTTTGGGCTGCTTAGAGATTGGGACCATTCGGTCCAAGTTTTCATCTACAAACAGCCTGACAAACATCTGTTGGCAAGAGGGAGACAGAGGAGAAGGGTTTGGAGGACTGCTCTCTGCTGTTCCTAGCTTCCTGTCTTGATTACCGATAGGAAAATACTCTTTTCTGCTTTATGCACTGGAGAACTTTGCAATGGAAAGCCAGAGATCTTAAGCAAACACCTTTTAAAGGCTTTTTAAATGGTTGGATAAAAAAAAAAAACTAGAGAGAAAGAGAGAGAGAGGCAGACAGACAGACAGACAGACAGAAAAGTATAGACTATCATGTAGGAAAAAAAAATTCAGGAAATAACAGCAGACTGTGACAATTAAGCACCCCATAAAATTCTCCATTAATGATCAGTATGGCTGCTACATTGCTACCCTGCACAGTGTACTAATCTCTGATAACAAGGGGGACTCTTTTGTCATGCATAATTAGATAAGCCAGGAAGGCAAAAGAAATAACTGATGACAGGCATACTCTTGCGAGGAATAAGCGGAGACCCCCTCATCCTCTAGGTAAACATGCATACTCACACAACACAAATCCAGTTTTCAGCTCACATTTGGCTGTAAAATTCTAAACAAAACCCAGCAATTCTGGTGTCTGGTTGGCAAAGAGAGTTTCATGTACTTTTTAAATCCTTCTGTAAATTAAACAAACACGTCTCTAGAATATCCACGTTTACCAACAAGCAACAACATGAAAGTGAAGTGGTAAAAAGTAACCCACAGGGGCGGGGAGGGGGGGCGGTGGTGGGACTCACATTGAAAGCTTTCAGCCGCTCTGCCTCAACGCCATCAGTCTCGTTAACTTTCTCAGAATCGTCGTGGTCATCGTGGTCGTCTTCATCCTCATCGCCCCTGTTTAGAGACAGGTCCTCGGCACCTCGGTCTACACTCTCATTTTTGCCAGAGTCGTAGCTTGAGTAGCTGTGTGCGGGAGACTGAAAAGAAAGTGGGGGGAGGGGGGATTGCTGCTTTGAAATTCATCACATAGCTTACAAATTTTATTTTAAAATTTCAACTATTACATAAAAATCTTGTTGAAAAAAGGTAGTGCCAGAGTTGGGGCTGTTTTCATTTGAATCAAAAGTAATTACGACTAGATTAAAAATTCATTTCCCAAGTTACACCAGCCACATTTCAATAGCTGCATGGATCATTTCTATCACTGCAGGAAGTTTTTACAGAATTTGGCTTTTCAAGAGCATAGATAGTTTCCACTCAATGTACATAGTCTAGAAAAGAGAGAAAAAAGACAAAAGACAGGAAAGCCAACCTATAATCACTTTTGCAAGAGAATCATTGAATCATATATTCTTAGAAACAGAAATGACCTCAGAGCTTAGTCAATTTAACTGCTTTAGTATTTTTTAAACAGATTAGGAAACTGAGGGGTGGATATGTTTAATTACTTTGCCCAAGAAGGACTATACAAAATATTGATACCAGGCTGCTATTTATAAACCACAGGCTTGAAAATCAGTTTTTAAAAGGTCTGTGAGTCTTAGGATGGCATCTAACTTTGGTCTAGAGAAAAGGAACCAGGTATCCTCTGAATCGTCTTTTAAGTCGAATGCTTTCTAAAGCTTAGTAGATGAATGCCAACCAACAGTTTTCACAAACTTTGATAATTGTGTTCAAGAGCAACCATGGGTCCCACTGTGGAAACTTCTACTTCTTTGTCAGGGAAGTACCTTTTCCTTTCAGAAATAGCTTCTGCTTCTCCAGGCAAAAGTGCCATTTATAGGGCCTCAGCCTTCTCTAACCTAGAGGTGCCCCAACTTTACCCCTATGTAACTGAAATCAAGTTGAATCCCACAGGACTAAGCAGAACAAGAGTCCTAATAACATCATCTGAGATTCTAGATTCAACTGTGCCTGAAATTCACCCACAATTGAAATCAGCTGTGTGATACTGTACATCTTCTACACCACCCCCTTAGTTTTTTTTCTTTGCCTAAATCTGAGTTTTAGTCCTTTGCAATTCAGTCTGGAGTGGTACAGAAATTATTATAAGTCCAGATGAACAACCCAAATTTCACATACGGTAATTTAGGTACAAAGGTGGCCTCAGCTAAATGGATAATATCTCTGTCAACAGTGGCAGCATTTTCCAATTAACAAAGTAAAAGGCTTTAGAAAGAACTTTACAATGGAAAATTTTAAATCAGCAGTGTTCAAAAATGCCTGTGTGCAATGATAACGTATGTGTAGTATGTTTTAAGGATCACACTATTATTACTACATAATCAGAGGAAGAATAATAAAACTAGAATAGGTCACTGATACTAAAAATAAAGCTAAAATGGGGGTGCCTGGGAGGCTCAGTTGGTTAACCGTCTGACTTTGGCTCAGGTCATGATCTCACAGTTCATGGGTTCAAGCCCCATGTCAGGCTCTGTGCTGACAGCTTGGAGCCTGGAGTCTGCTTCGGATTCTGTGTCTCCCTCTCTCTCTCTCTCTCTGCCCCTCCCCTGCTCACTCTCTGTCTCTGTCTCTGTCTCTGTCTCTCTCTCTCAAAAATAAATAAAACATTAAAAAAATAAAGTTAAAATTTAAAAACCAGTATATTTGACACTATATCATTGTAATATTATAATAATATTTCAAATTGTTAACAAGGTAGATTTACCAAATAAAACATAAGGCAAATATTCCATAGGTTTGAGAAATATAGCATATATATATTTTTAAATGCCAAAGTACAACATTTTAAGTGTTATAATACACTCATATGAATGCAAATAAGCTGGGCTAATATATTCTTTCTATTGCCATGTGAAACACGCAACCTAGCCATCTGCTATAAATAGAACCATTTGGAATGATGTAGGATTTATACCTCTAGTCCCTCTAGCTAAAAAAAATCCAGTCTTACAGATCTGAGAATATTCAGAATCTAAATCTAAAGCATAATCAATTTTTCCCTCTACAATATAAACTGAAATTTTTATAACTCTGAATCCAGTTTCTCAGCTGGAATGTCATTTTCTGCCTCTGCCACTGTTGAAGACAGAACTAGATTTCAAGGCCACTCAGTAAATTCAATTTCCACAGATTCCCTCTTCTACCTCAGTCTACTTCAATGTTTCTCTAAACTGTGAACTCTTAATATGCTATGGCATTTGACATAAAATTAAAGACTATCATTGCTCTCTACTTCTCATGTTAATTTGCATTTTCTTTTAAGCTACATGGAGACAGGAATCTCAATAGCACATGACCTTCTACTTCTTCCCTACAGCAACAAAGAAATGCTCTCTACAGAAATAGCACTTAAGACTTTTTGCAGGACCCAATTTTCTACAAAACTATTTGGTCTTTAAAAATGGAGGAATGAAGACAAGCCACAGATTGGTAGAAAAAATTTGCAAAAGACACATCTGATAAAGGACCATTAATCAAAATATACAAGGAACACTAAAAACTAAATGATAAGAAAGAAAACAACCTGATTAAAATATGGCCAAAAACCTTAAGAGATACCTCACCACAGGAGATAATCAGAGGGCAAAGAGGCCTATCAAGAGAGGTTCCACAACATATGTCATCAGGGAAATGCCAATTAAAACAAGGAGATGCCCTTATAGGGCCAAAATCTGGAACACTGTCAACATCAAATGTTGATGAGGATGACGAACAACAGGAAATCATTCATTGCCAGTGGGAATGCAAAATGGTACAACCACTTTAAGACAGTTTGGCTTTTTCTTTCAAAATTAACATACTCTTCTCATACGGTCCAGCAGTCATATTCCTTGGTATTTACCCAAGGAGTTAAAAACTATGTCTACACAAAAAACTGCATAGGGATATTTAGAGCAGCTTTATTCATAATTTTTAAAATTTAAAAGCAGTCAAGGGGCGCCTGGGTGGCTTAGTCAGTTAAGCATCCGACTTCGGCTCAGGTCATGATCTCGCAGTCTGTGAGTTCGAGCCCCGCGTCGGGCTCCGTGCTGACAGCTCAGAGCCTGGAGCCTGCTTCGGATTCTGTGTCTTCCTCTCTCATTGCCCCTCCCCCACTTGTGCTCTGTCTTTATCAAAAAATGAATGAATGTTAAAAAAATTTTTTAAAAAGCAGTCAAGATGTGCTTTAGTAGGCGAATGGATGCATAAACTGTAGTACATCCAGGTAATGGAATATTATTTGATACTAAAAAGATATGAGCTAAAAAGTCATGAAAATACATGTTACCAAGTGAAAGAAGCCAATGTAAAAAGGCTACATATCACATGACTTGAACTATAAGACATTATGTAAAAGGCAGAACTATGAACAGTAAAACGATCAGTGGTTACCGGGGGTTGGGGTGTGAGGAGGGATGAATAGACAGAGCATGGAAGCTTTCTAGGGCACTGAAAATACTCTATAGGATACGTGTCATGATATATTTGTACAAACCCATAAAAAGTACAACACCATGATTTCTAATATAAACCATGGACTTTGGGTATCTATAATTCATCAGTGTAGGTTTATCAATTATAACAAATGTACCACTGTGGTAAGTAATGTTGATAATGAGGGAGGCTATACATGCCTAGGGGTAGTGGGTGTATGGAAATCTCTATACCTTCCTCTCAATTTTGCTATGGGGCCAAAGGTGTATTTTTGCCTTAATTATATATTCCATTTTTTTCCTTTCGACATAACCTGTGGCTCTCCTTAGCGAAGACCTATTAAAAATACATTTGCTCTTCCATTTTCTAACATTTTTACCACCCTAATAAAACTGCCAGCTCTGGACCTTGAACCCCACCCCCCACCCCCAACCCCCCCAAAAAAAGGAAGCTTCATCTGTTTGCTTACTCTGTGGTCAGAGCATATAGAATGGCTAAGACAGCAATATCACAGTGCTTGATAGGAGATGCAGCTGAGGCCAGAGGGGCCATTTCTGATATATGCAGCCAAGGAAAATAAGGAAAAACCTTTCATTTCTTTATTATACCCTAAAAAAGGGAAGAATCTCATGAATTTAGTGCCAGGCAATCATGGTTTCATTATAGTCTGTATGTAGCCTTGTCAGAGCACTGATCGTGAAGTCTTATACAAGTTAGCTTATATATCCATCTTCCACAAGACTAAGAGTTACTTGAGGTTGGAGACCCTTCAAGACCATGACTTTTCCATCTTTATAACCTTGGACAATGTCAAGCACATAGTGGGAATAAAGTAAATGTTTTCTGAGTGACTGCTTACACATTAGAGCTATACAGAAAATAATCTGAATTAATTTTTTAAATGGCAATTTAGAAATTTGACCAGTTACTTCTTTTTTGGTCAAGTTATAATTGATATACAATATTATATTGGTTTCAGGTATATAACAATGATTTAATATTTGGATGTATTGCAAAATGATCCAAATAATTCTAGTTAACCTCTGCACCATAGGCAATTATAAAATTGTTTCTTGTGATGAGAACTTTTAAAATTTAAGTTAACAACTTTCAAATATACCATATATTATTAACGATAGCCACCATGGTGTATATTACATCTCTAGGACTTACTTTATAACTCAAAGTTTGTACCTTTTGACTCTCTCCAACTATTCCCTACCCACTGCACTTCCAAAACGTTTTCTCTATCTCTGAGATTGTTTTCAATAGTCCACCTGTAAGTGAGATCATTTGGTATTTTCCTTACTCTCTTTTTACTTAGCAGAATGTCCTCAAGGTCTATCCATGTTATCACAAATGGCAAGATTTCCTTCTTCTTATAGCTGAATAATAATCTATTGTATATATATACACACTACATTTTCTTGATTCACTCATCCATCAATGGACACTTAAGTTGCCTCCATGTCTTGGGAATTATAAATAATAATATAATGAACAAGGGAATGAATATATCTTTTACAGTTAGTGTTTTAATTTTCTTTAGACAATTACCCAGAAGTAGAATTGGTGGATATGATACTTCTATTTTTGATTTTTTGAGAAACATCCATACTGTTTTCCATAATGGCTATACCAATTCACATACCCACCAACAGTGCACATGGGGGGCTCCCTTTTCTCCAAATCCTAGCCAACACTTGTTATTTCTTCTGATTGTAATGGTAGCCATTCTAACAGGTGTGAGGTGATAACTCATTGTAGTTTTGATTTGCATTGCCTTGAGGATCAGTGATGTTGAGCATCTTTTCAGATGTCTATTGGCCATACGTACACCTTCTTTGGAAAAATGTCTACTCAGATCCTCTGTCCATTCTTTAATTGGATTGGTTTTTTGTTTTGTTTTGTTTTGTTTGTTTTTTGGTGTTCTTTATGTATTTTGGATCTTAACTTCTTATTGGATATATAATTTTCAAATATGGTTTCCCATTCAACAGGTTGCCTTTTTGTTTTGTTGGTTTTCTTAAGTGTGCAAGAGCTTTTTAGTCTGATGTAGTCCGACTTGTTTACTTTTGCTTTTGGTGTCACATCCAAAAACACATCACCAACACTGACATCAAGGTAATTACTGCCTGTATTTTCTTTCAGAGTTTCATTGTTTCAAGTCTTATATTCAAGTCTTTAATCCATTTTGAGTTTGTTTAGGTGTATGGTGTAAGATAGTGGTTTAGTTTCATTCTTTTGCGTGCAGCTGTCCAATTTTCCCAACATTGCTTATCGAAGACATGGTCTTTCCCCGTTGTCTATTCTTGGCTTTATCCTAAGTTGACCATACACGCATGGGCTTATTTCTAGGCTTTCTATCTGTTTCACTGATCTGTGTGTCTGGTTTAAAAAAAAAAATTTTTTAACGTTTATTTATTTTTGAGACAGAGAGAGACAGAGCATGAACGGGGGAGGGTCAGAGAGAGAGGGAGACACAGAATCTGAAACAGGCTCCAGGCTCTGAGCAGTCAGCACAGAGCCCGACGCGGGGCTCGAACTCACGGACCGTGAGATCATGACCTGAGCTGAAGTTGGACGCTTAACTGACTGAGCCACCCAGGCGCCCCTGTGTGTCTGTTTTTATGCCAATGCTATACATTTTTAATTACTATAGCTTTGTAGTACATATTGAAATCAGGGAGCATGATGCCTTCAGCTTTGTTTTTCTTTGGCTATTTGGAGTCGTTTATGGTTCCATACAAATTTTAGGATTACTTGTCCTACTTCTATGAAAAATGCCATTGGAATTTTCACATATTTAAATAAATTTAACTTATTTGGTAACGATTGTATTGAATCTCTAGATTACTTTGGGTAGTATTGACATTTTAACAATATTATTTCTTCCAATCAGCATGGAATATCTTTCCATTTGTTTGTGTCAGTTTTAATTTCTTTCATTGATGTCCCAAAATTTTTAGTGCATAGGTCTTTCACTTCCTTGGTTAAGTTTATTCCTAAGTATTTTTTGTATGTAATTGTTAATGAGATGGTTTTCTTAATTTCTCTTTCTAATAGTTGGTATTAGTGTAAAAAACAAAATTTTTTTTAATTGAAGCATAGTTGAAACACAACAGATTTATGTATACTGATTTGGTATCATGTAACTTTACTGAATTCATTCAGCTTTTTAAAAATCTTATTCATTACTGAATATAATGGGCAATCTTAGAAAAATTAAAGATATGAACAGTATAGAAGCAGTGGTTTTCAAAGAGTTCCTGCTATATCAGTAGTAAGTGCATCTTCTGGGAACTTATTATAAACACAAATTATTGGCCCCCATCCAAGACCACCTGAATCAGGCACTTTGGGGCTAAACCCAGCAATCTGTGTTTTAACATGCCTTCCAGGATATTCTGCTACACTCTCAAGTGTGAGAACCAGTATCCCAGAGCTAACTTCCACTTATATGAAATAAGACAGATAGAACGACAAGTTAAATGACACCAGGGAAAACAAAGAGATAAAACCCAAATACGAGACATTGTATACGACAACTGACTTCAGTTCTGTAAGAAGTGACACAAGAAAAACAGGTGACATATCAGAAGAGATTTAAGAAGCATACAGATATACCTGGTTTTATTGCATTTTACAGATACTGTGTTGTTGTTGTTGTTGTGGTTTTTACGAATTGAAGGTTTGAGGCAACCCTGTGTCAAGCAAGTCTATCAGCACCATTTTTTCCGACAGCGTTAAGCTCACTTTCTGTCACACTTGGTAATTCTTACACTATTTTCAACTTTTTCTTCATTATTATAGTTGTTATGGTGATTTGAGATCAGTGAACATTGAGGATACTATTGTAATTGTTTTGGGGGGGGGGCGTCACAAACCATGCCCATAGAAGACAGTTAACTTAATTGAGAAAGTCTGTTGTGACTGCTCCACTGACCAGCTGTTCCCCCATCTCTCTCCCTCTCCTTGGGCCTTACTATTAGCTAAGATAACAATATTAAAATTAGTCCCATTAATAATCCTATAATGGCCTCTAAGTGTCAACTGAAAGAGTCACTTGTCTCTCACTTTAAATCAAAAGCTACAAATGATTAAGCTCAGTGAAGAAGGTGTGTCAAAAGCCGAGACAGGCCAAAAGCTAGGTCTCTTGTGCCAAACAGTTAACCAAGCTGTGAATGCAAAGGAAAAGCCCTTGAAGGAAATTAAAAGTGCTCCTGCAGTGAAGACACAAATGGTTAGAGAGTAAAACAATCTTATTACTGATTTGGAGAAAGTTTAGTGGTCTGTATAGAAGATCAAAACAGCCATAACATTCTCTTAAACCAAAGCTTAATCCAGAAAAAGGCCCTAACTCTCTTCAATTCTATGAAGGCTGAGAGAGGTGAGGGAGCTAAAGAAGAAACGTATGAAGCCAGCAGAGAGGTTGGTTCATGAGGTCTAAGGGAGGAAGCCATCTCCCTAACATCAAAGTGCAAGGTGAAGCAGCAAGCACCGACATAGAAGCAAATTATTCAGACGACCTACCTAAGAAAATAGAGATAGCTATACTAAATAACAAATTCTTTTTTTTTTTAATTTTGTAATGTTTATTTTATTTTTGAGAGAGAGAGAGACTGAGCATGAGCAGGGTAGGGGAAGAGAGAGAGGTAGACACAGAATCTGAAGCAGGCTCCAGGCTCTGAGCTGTCAGCACGGAGCCTGACACAAGGCTTGAACTCACGAACTGACTGAGCCACCCAGGCGCCCCTAAATAACAAATTTTTAATATAAGATGTAACAGCCTTATATTGGAAGAAGATGCTATCTAGGACTTTCATAGCTAGGTAGAAATCAATGCCTGGCTTCAAAGCTTTAAAGGATAGGCTGACTCTCTTGTTAAGGGTTATAATGCAGCTGGTGACTTTAAGTTGAAGCCAAAGCTCATTGACCAGTAGGATAATACTAGGGTCCTCAAGAATTATGCCAAATCTATTCTACCTTCACTTTATAAATGGAAAAACAAAGGCTTGATGACAGCACATTTGTTTACAACATGGTTGATTGAACATTTTAAGCCCAATGTTGAGACCTGCTGCTCAGAAAACCAGATTCCTTTCAAAATAATACTGCATTTTGGTCACAATGCATCTGGTCACCCAAGAGCTCTAATGGAAATGTACAATGAGATTAATGTTTTTATGCCTGCTAACACAACATCCATTCTAGAGTCCACAGATTAAGGAGTCATTTTGACTTTTAAGTCTTATTATATAAGAAATACATACCATAAAGCTATAGCTGCCATAGACAGTAATTCTTCTGATGGTTCTGAGCAAAGTAAATTGAAAACCTCCTGGAAAGCATTCACCATTTTAGATGCCATTCAGGACCATTTGTGATTCATAGGAAGAGGTTAAAATATCAACATCACAGGAGTGTAGAAGCTGATTTCAGTCCTCATGGGTGACAATGAGGGGTTCAAGACTTCAGTGGAAGAAGTAACTGCAGATGTGATATTAATAGAAAGAGAACTAGAAGTGGAAGTGGAGCCTGAAGATGTGACTGAATTGGTGATTTATTTTATGATAAAACTTGAACAGATGAGGGCTTGCTTCTCATGGATGAGCAAAGAAAGTAATTTCTTGAGATGGAATCTCTTCCTGGAGAAGATGCTGTGAAAGTTGTTGAAATAACAGAAGATTGAGAATATTACATAGACTTAGTTGGTAAAGCAATGCTGGGTTTGAGAGGATGGACCCCAATTTTGAAAGAAGTTTTGCGCTCAAACGCTATCAAACAGCGCTGTACGAGAGAGAAACTGTTTGTAAAAGGAAGAGTCCATTAATTTGGCCAACTTCATTGTTATCTGAAGAAATTTCCAAGGCTACCCTAACTTTCAGCAACCACAATCCTGATCAGTCAGCAGCCATCAATGTCAAGGCACAACCCTCCATCAGCAAGAAGATTACAACTCACTAAAAGTTCAGATGATGGTTTGCATTATTTATCAATGAAGTGTTCTTTAATTAAAATATGCACATTGTGGGGTGCCTTGGGTGGCTCAGTCACTTAAGTGTCCTACTCTTGATTTTGACTCAGGTCATCATCTCATGGTCATGAGATGGAGCCCTGTATTGGGTTCCCTGCTAGGGCATGGAGCCTGCTTAAAGATTTTCTCGCCCTCTGCGACTCCCCTGCTCACACTCTCAAAAAAAAAAAAAAATCACATTGTTTTTTTAGACATAATTCTATTGCACACTTAATAGACTATGGTATATTGCAAATATAACTTTTTTATGCACTGGAAACCAAAAATTTATTTGCTAGCTTTATTATGATACTCATTTTATTGTGATGTTCACTTTGCTGTGATTTCCTGGAACTGAACCCGTAACGCATCTGAGGTTATGCTTTTAATAAAATTAAATGTGCTGACTTTGCTTGTATCATGATTCAAATAAACCCAATGCAAAAATTTTGAAAAACATTTGGGACTATTTGACTATCTATGGAGGGTATTACATGATAACATTGAATTCTTATTAATTTTACAAGATGTAAGACCTAACATTTGGTTAAGTAAATGTTTATGTAAGAAAATGCCCACACTTGTTAGAGACATGAATTTAGGTATAAGAGATGAAATGACACAGGTATCTGAGATTTGCCTTAAAATACTACAGAAGAAAGGAAAAAAGTGAAAAAAAGCATGGAGTCTTAATCATTGTTGAATATGGCTGACGGATATTACCAGTTCTGTGTATTATTTTCTCTATTTTTCAATACACTTTAAACTTTCAAAATAAAATTTAAAATTTGTAAGTTTTAGTTTGGTGTCTCTTCCATTTCAAATATTTTTCATAACAATAATTCATGAAACATTTAAAGAAGCATTAATCTATGCTCATAGCAGCATTCTAGGCTCATAGGACTGACTTGACACAGGTTTTTTGAGGCCTGAAAGTTAGAAAAGTTGGAGACAGGGCACACTTATTTGAAAAAATTAGATACAAAGAGATATAATAAGAGAAAAAGTAAATTATGAGACTAAAAAGCTTATAAATGCTACAATCATCACAAAATTAAAAAAAAATATTTCAGAAATTAAGTAACTCCTTAACACATCTCTGTAATACTGTTTCACATTTCTTGGCTGCATGCTCTTTGATTGCTTCTTCATATGACAATTATTTCGTATTATCATATCCTATTGAGAACAGAAAAATGATTCTGTCTTTACTTCAGTCTGTCTGATGGAAACGTGTCTTGTACTGTTGATAGTTTAGAAACTTTCTTTGCTCTTCAAATTAATTATTGCTAATATCATGTAAATTGTTACATTGTTTTCTGTCAGGGAAACCCTCAATCAAGTTCCTTTTATGTCTAAACCATGAATTTTTAGAGCGTTTCAAGTTTTCCTAGGAAGTGACTGATGTCTTCATTAAAGTGACATTTTATGAGTTTGTTTTCTTAATATTGGCATTTTCTGTCAAATTCAATATGAAATTTAAATCTTCTCCCAATGTGTTAGTATCTTTTCCCAATGTGTTAGTTAATTCTTCTTCATTAGTTGCATTTTTCTTATTCCTGTATACTGCCTTTAGTAAGATCTGAAATTATAAGTCAGTTGCTTCCAGTGTCAGAATGTCTATTGATTTCCCTTCTCTTTTTTAGAATATTTTATCTCAGTTTTCTTTCAATAATTTATTAAATAAGTATAAAGACAACAAAATGATATAGTCATCATATATTTCAAATTAGGCATTTGTAACTTCTCACTTGTTTTATCAAAAAGATTTTTTGGGGCACCTGGGTGGCTCATTTGGTTAAGCATTTGACTCTTGGTTTTGGCTCAATTCATGGTCTCATGGTTCATGGTTTTGAGCCCTGCATCAGGCTCTGCACTGATAGCATGGAGGCTGCTTGAGATTCTCTCTCTTCCTCTCTCTCTGCCCCTCCTCTGCTCTATCAAAATAAACTTCATAAAAGATTTTTCTACATGATAGTTGAAACGTTATATTTCACTATGTGAAAAACATACAAGATATCTCTGTATTATTACTAAAAACTGCATGTGAATCTGAAATTATCCGTTTGTATAGCCATGGATTGGTATGTGTTATTGGTATGGTTTGGTTTCTCAACAAGCTGAAGCAGGGGCTAACTCTACCTACCAGTATGCCCACAGCAGCTATAGCTAGGCTTCTCAGCCAGTTACACTGGGGCCAGCCCTGCCCAATGGTGCACTCACAGTAGTTGCAATTGCTCATTGCAACTGGTCATTGCAACTGGCCAAGCCCAGAAAAAGTCCTGCTCATCAGCATAGCCACAACAGGAGGGTGCACACAGCCCATACAAAGGATGCCCCTGGAGCACATGATTATAGTGACCAGGGAGGTTGTATTATGGGCCCCTTGGATATCTTCTACATAAGTCCACTACTTTCAAGACCAGGAGATATAGATGACTTATTTAATACATAAAACAAACACAGAAAGTCACATAAAATGAAGAAACAGAGACACATGTTCCAAACAAACAAACAAAGCAAGACAAAACCTCAGAAAAAAGAACTAAATGGAATAGAGATAAGCAATCTGACTCATGAGGATTTAAAAGTAATGGTGATAAAGATGCTCACCAGACATAAAAGTGGATGAACTCAGTGAAAACTTCAACAAAGACATATAAGATATAAAAAAGAATGAATCAAAGCTGAAAAATACAACAAATGAAATTAAAAATACACTAGAGGAAATCAAAAGTAGATTAGAGGAAGCAGAAGAATGGATCAGCAATCTGGAAGACAGGGTATTAGAAATCACCCAAATTGAACAGCAGAGAGAAGGGAAATTTTTTTTAAAGGAGGATAGCTAAGGGACCTCTGGGACAGTATCAAGCATGCTAACATTCACATTATAAGGGTCACAGAAGGAAAAGAGAAAAAGGGGCAAAAAAATTACAAGAAGAAATAATAGCTGAAAACTTCCCTAACCTGATAAAGAAAATAGATGTCATAGTTCAGGAAGCACAGAGAGCTCAAAACAAGATGAACACAAAGAGGTCCACACCAAGAAAAATAATAAGTAAAATGCCAAAAATTAAAAATAGAGAATCTTTTTTTGACATTTATTTTTGAGAGACAGAGCACAAGTGGGGGAGGGGCAGAAAGAGGAGGAGACACAGAATCTGAAGCAGCTCCAGGCTCCAACCTGTGAGCACCAAGCCCAATGCAGGGCTCGAACCCACAAACCATGAGATTGTGACCTGAGCCAAAGTTGGATGCTTAACTGACTGAACCATCCAAGCACCCAAAAAAATAGAGAATTTTAAAAGCAGTAAGAGAAAAGCAAGTAATTCTATAACAAGGGAAACCCTATAAGGCTATTACAATTGATTTTTCAGTAGAAACTTTATAGGCCTGATGGGAGTGACAGGATAAACTCAAAGTGCTAAAAACAAAAACAAAAATAAAAACAAAAAACAAAGAACAAAAAAATAAAGCCAAGGTTATTCTACCTGGCAGGTATCATTCAGAATTGAAGGAGGGATAAAGAGTTTTCCAGACTCCCTCCCACCCCCCAAAAAAGTGTTAAAGCAGTTCATCACCACTAAGCCTTAAGATTAAAAAGACTTCTTTCAATGAAAAGGTCATAAGTACAAGTAAAAATAATTATGAAAGGAAAATTTTTCACTGATAAAAGGAAACATAGTAAAGGTAGAAGATTAATTACTTATAAAGCTGTTATGTAGGTTCAAAGACAAAAGTAGTAAATCAATTACATCTATAAAAATTAGTTATGAGATACACAAAATAAAATGATGTAACATATGAGATTATATACATAAAATGTGGGGAGGGAGAAAGTAAGAATATAGCGTATTTAGAATGTATTTGAACTTAAGTGACCATCAACTGAAAACAGACTGCTACATACATATGTTATTATATATTAACCTAATGGTAACCACATGCCAAAAACCTGTAATAAATACACAAAAAATAAAGAGAAAGGAATCCAAGCATAAGGCTAAAGAAAGTTACCAAATCACAAGGGAAGAAAGCAAGAGAAAAAGAAAGGAACACAGAGAACTATAAAAACAACCAGAAAACAACTAAGAAAATGACAATATGTACACACCTAACTTTAAACGTAAATGGACTAAAAGCTTCAATCAAAAACAAAGGGTGAATGAATGAACTGAAAAAAAGAAAAGAGGTAGGGAGCAATACTTACATCAGACAAAACAGACTTTAAAACAGACTGCAACAGGAGACAAAGAAGGGCATTACATAATGATAAAGGGATCAATCCAACAAGAGGACAAAATAATTTTGTTTATCTGTACACCCAACTATGTATAAATATATAAAGCAAATATTAAAGATATTTATACCTAAATATATAAAGCAAATATTAAAGATAATAAAGTGAGAAATTCAAAGTAATACAATGATATTAGGGACTTTCACACCCCATTTACATCAATGGACAGATCACCCAGACAGAAAATCAGTAAGGAAATAGTTATTTGTAATGACACATTAGACTAGATGGACTTAATAGATTATTAGAGAACACTTCATCCAAAATGAAGAGAAAAGACATTCTCAACTGCACATGAAACATTCTCCAGGATACATCATGTGTTAGGCCACGAAACAAATCTTAATACATTTGAAAAGACTAAAATCAAATCAAGCATCTTATCTACTCAAATGGTATGAAACTAGAAATCTGTCACAAGAAAAAAAAGACAGAAAAACAAAAATACATGGAGGCTAAACAATATGCTATTAAACCAATAAGCAAATGGAGAAATCAAAGAGTAAATTAAAAAATATCTGGAGACAAAAGCAAATGGAAACACAACAGACTAAAATCTTTGGGATGCATCAAAAGCAGCTCTAAGAGAAAGTATACAGCAACACAGGCAAACCTCAAGAAACAAGAAAAATCTCAAACAAACAGGTTAGGCTTACACCTAAAGGAACTAGAAAAGGAAGAGCAAAACCCAAAGTTAGTAGAAGAAGAAAATAATAGAGATCAGAAAAGAAGTAAATGAAATAGAGACACAAATAACAGAAAAAAAATCAATGGTGCTTTGAAAATATAAAATGCACAAACCTTTAGCCAGACTTATCAAGAAGAAGAGAAGACTCAAAACCACAAATGAAAGAGAAATTAGAACAAACACCACAGAAATACAAAGGATTATATAAGACTACTTCAAAAATTTATATGCCAACAAATTATACAATATAGAAAAAATATATATATTCCTAAAAACATCCAATAATTCTAAACTGGATCAGGAAGAAATAGAAAATCTAAACAGATTTATTACTGATTCAATTTTGTTACTAGTAATAGGAAAACTCCCAACAAATGAAGGTGTGGCATGAGATGGTTTCACAGGTGAATTCTACCAAACATTTACAGAAGAGTTAATACTGACCTTTCTCAGCTGAGAGGAGCTAAGACAGTGTAGTAAGAAGACCCTAGGCTTATCTCATCCCTCAAATACAGCTGGATAAATATCAAATCATTCTGAATACCCAAGGAATCAATCTGAGGACTGACAGAACAAACTGTACAACCAGAGAGAGAGCGGAGACCACACCGTGGAAGGAAGGAGGTGCAGAAATGTGGTTATGGGAGAAATGGATCATGGATACTGCAGAGGAGTGGGAGTCCAGGTGGAGAGAGAGGAGACAAAAAGACAGAGGGGTGCACAGGAGGTTATACAAAGAAAACACTTTTCCAAAGCCATTGACTGGGAAAACAAGAGGAGCTGATTTTCATGAGATTTTGCAACCAATAGGGATCAAAGACTAGAGTTTTAGAGGTCTATGGAGTGGCTGATATAGAGCCCTGAGGGTGCTGCAGTGCTCCTTTACAGAAGACAAGCAAGTAACCTGGAGGGGGGACAGCACAATCTGAGCATCACCTAAATACACTGGGAGATATGATTCCTCCTTCTTGCGGTGCATCTGAGAAACATGACATTGCCTCTTTGGAAACAAAGGAACCAGTGGGTGCCATTTCCCTCTTCTACCTCTCAGCATAGATGCAGACACACAAGTTAAGGGTGGCTAACCTGGACACTGGATCTTTACTGTGCTTTATTACAAAAATATTCTCCTGTGCTCTGGGGTGACTGACCTTCTGGGTCAAACCTGTATCAGTTCCAGCATGAAAGACCTTCCCCCAGAAGACCAGCATGGATACTGCCACACCAGGTCCCTAACGTTTTGAGTTTTAAAAGTCAGCAGGCCTGGCTGAGACAGAGTCAAAAGTGCACTGTACTGCTCCAGGTGGGCAAGCAACTTGGACACGGTGTTAAGGCAACGATCTGAAAGACATCTGAGACACCCAAGGGGAAACTGTTCTGTCTTCTGGGAGGGATTGCTTGATAGTAGCACGTGAGAACTCTCATCTCTGGGGAAGAAGGAGCTGGCTAGCACCATTTCCCTCCCTCACCTATAGCATGAACTAACTTCAGTAAGCAGCACAGGGCCAACAATGGTGGCCTAAAACACTTACAGCAAGCCCTGCCCACCCTGTGCTCTCCAGGTGCTGCTTCTCTCTGGCCAGTGTGCCTGAGAACCAGAGCAGTGGGCTCCACCCCCCAAAAGACCAGCACAAATCCCTGCCACACCACATCTACTGAACATAGAGTTCTGCAAATCTTCAGCTCTAGTGAAAATAGCATCAAGTCTCTTTTAACAAACAGACCAGAGCACACCCAGTTAAAACTCACCACACTCTGGACAAGGTCCAAACACTCCCCACTTCAGGAAAGCAAAAACTCTGCAGAGGATTGGCCTAAGGGACAAACCAGTCAAAACACAGCAGCAGAGACATGCAGCACCAGAGACACTTCCTGAAGCGCCACAACCTGGACAGTATGTGACTTATTTCTGCATAAAAACATTACTCTCAGGAGCAGGAAACATACCAGGCTTTCCTAACACACAGAAGAAGACAGATATATAAGCAAAATTCCAGGACAGAGGAACTCATCCCCTAAGAAATAACAAGAAAAGGTCACGACTAAGAATCTAATTGAAACAGATATAAGTAATATGTCTGATCCAGAATTTAAAACAACAATCATAAGGATACTAGCTGGGCTTGAGAAAAGTATAGAAGACACCAGGTAATCTCTCTCCACAAAGACAAAAGACTTGAAAACTAGCCAGGCTTAAATTAAAAAATTCTTAAATTAAATTAAAATAACAAAGATGCAAAATCAACTGGTGTAACAACGACAAGGGTGGAAGAAGAAGAGGAATGAATAAGTGATGTAGAAAATAAAATTATGGAAAATAATAAAGTTGCACAAAAGGGGGAAAGAAAATCTTAGATCATGAAGCCAAACTTAAGGAACTCTCTGATTCCATAAAGCATAACAACATTTGTATCATAGGAGTCTCAGAAGAAGAAAAGAGGGAAAAGGGGGCAGGAGGTTTACTTGAACAAATAATAGCTGAAAACTTTCCTACTCTGAGGAAGGAAAAAGACATCCAAATCCAGGAGGCAGAGAGAAGTCCCATCAAAATCTACAAAAGTAGGCCAACACCAAGACATATTATAGTTAAATTTGCAAATTATAAAGAAAAAATCCTAAAAGCAGGGAGACAAAAGAAGTCCCTAACTTACCAGAGAAGACAAAGTTAGCAGAAGATCTCTCCACAGAAACTTAACAGGCAAGAAGGAGGTGGTATGATATATTTAACACTCTGAATGGGGAAAATAAGCAGTCAAGAATACGCTATCCAGCAAGGCTATCATTCAGAATAGGAGATAAAGAGTTCCCCAGACAAACAAAAACTAAAGGAGTTCGTGACCACTAATTCAGCCCTGTAAGAAATATTAAAGGGTACTCTCTGAGTGGGAAATAAAGACCAAAAGTGACAAAGACTAGAAAGAAACAGGGAAAATCTCCAAAAATGACTTAACAGGTAATACAATGGCACTAAATTCATGTCTATCAAGAATCACTCTGAATATAAATGAATTAAATGGTCCAATCAAAAGACAAAGGATGTCAGAATGGATTAAAAAACAAGACCCATCTACATGCTGCCTACAAGAGACTCATTTTAGACTGAAAAACACATCCAGCTTAAAAGTGAGGGGATGGAGAAACATTTACCATGCAAATGGACATCAAAAGAAGGCTGGAGTAGCAATATTTATATCAGACAAAATAGATTTTTAAACCAAAGACTGTAACAAGAGATGAAGAAGGGAAATACATCATAACCAACAAGATCTAACAATTATAAATATTTATGCCCCTAACTTGAAAGAACCCCAAATATATAAAACAAACGTAAAGAAACTCATTGATAATAATAACAGTATTAGATTTAACACGCCACTTATAGCAATGGACAGATCATTTAAGCAGAAAATCAACGAGGAAACAATGGCTTTAGAATAACATACTGGAGCAGATGGACTAAGCAGATATACCCAGATCATTTCATCCTAAAGTAGAATACACATTATTTTCAAGTGCACAGGGGACATTCTCCATAACTGATCACATATTAAGTCACAAATCAGGCCTCAACAGTTCAAAAAGACTGAAATAATACCATGCATATTTTCTGACCACAGTGCTATGAAACTTGACGTCAAACTACAGGAAAAAATTTGGAAAGACCAAAAATACAAAGAGGCTAAAGAACATCCTATGAAAGAATGAATTGGTCAATCAAAAAAATAAAGAAGATATAAAAAAAAAAATACACAGAAACAAATGAAAATAAGAACACGAGGGTCCAAAACCTTGGAATGCAGCAAAGTGGTCATAAGAGTGAAGCATACATCAAGTCAGGCCTACCTCAAGAAGAAAAAGCCCATTCATGAGTGCTCCACACTCATAGCCTAATCACCTCTCCAAAGCCCCACCTCTTAGTATCACACTGAGGGTTAGGATTTCAACATAGGAATTACACGAGGACACATTCACTTTGTAACACTGCTCATCTGGGGAACACACTTATAGAAGCTAGTGTATTTTTCCCCCCACGGTAATCCAAATAACCATAGCCATCATGAGCTCCATGAAATCTTCGTAACCTTTAAGATTATTTTTTTCTTTATAAGACATTTATCCATTTTATAAATCCCAATAAATAAGGTCTTTCTTCAAAATAGTTTACAAGTGAGATCCAACATGGCAGAGAAATAGGGGGATCCAAAGTTCCCTTGTCCCTCAGACACAGCAGTCTTAAGCCCAGAGGACTCTGAATTCCAAGAGTCCAGGCTGCTACGTGACAGAGTATCTCCAGGGGCCCATGGGGACAACCTGGCAGGCCATAGGGCTACTTCAATGAACAATCAAAGCACACCTGGTGGAGGGTCCAAAACATCACTATAAGTAGGGAGATAAAGCAACCAGAGTCCCAACAACAGACAACATGTAACACACTCCAAAAAACACTTCCTGAAGAGCCAGGCACAAAACAGGGCATGACCACTTTTTAATATAGTAGTGCTCCTGCTAGGAATTTACCCAAGCGATACAGGTGTACAGATGCATAAGGGCACTTGTACCCCAATGTTTATAGCAGCACTCTCAACAATAGCCAAATTATGGAAAGAGCCTAAATGTCCATCAACTAATGAATGGATAAAAATATTGTGGTTTATATACACAATGGAGTACTATGTGGCAATGAGAAAGAATGAAATATGGCCCTTTGTAGCAACGTGGATGGAACTGGAGAGTATGATGCTAAGTGAAATAAGCCATACAGAGAAAGATAGATACCATATGGTTTCACTCTTATGTGGATCCTGAGAAACGTAACAGAAACCCATGGGGGAGGGGAAGGAAAAAAAAAAAAAAAAAGCAAAGAGGTTAGAGTGGGAGAGAGCCAAAGCATAAGAGACTCTTAAAAACTGAGAACTGAGGGTTGATGGGGGGATTGGAGGGAGGGGAGGGTGGGTGATGGGTATTGAGGAGGGCACCTTTTGGGATGAGCACTGGGTGTTGTATGGAAACCAATTTGACAATAAACTTCATATATTGAAAAAAATAATATAGTAGTGCTCACAGGTGCAGGACACATAACAAGCTTTTAAAACACATAAGGGACAGAAAACTAGCCAAAATAATGAAATGGAAGAATTCTCCTCAAAAGAAATTCCAGAAAGAAATGAGAGCTAAAGAAATGATCAAAACAGATATAAACAATATAACTGAACAAGAATTTAGAATAATAGTCATAAGATTAATCTTGGGGCTTAGAAAAAGCATAGAAGACAGCAGAGAATCTATTGCTGCAGAGATCAAGGAACTAAAAACTAGTCAGGATGAATTAAGAAATGTTTTAAGTGAGGAACAAATAAACTAGATGCGGTGACAGGATTGAAGAGGCAGAGGAGAGAATAAGTGAAAGAGAAGATAAAATTATGGAAAAAGATGAAGCTGAGAAAGAGATTTAAAAAAATTCTAGACCACGAGGGGAGAATTAGAGAACTAAGTGATTCCATGAAACAATAATATCCGTATCATAAGAGTCCCAGAAGAAGGAGAGAGAGAGAGAGAGAGAGAGAGAGAGAGAGAGAGAGCAGGTGTACTTAAACAAATCATAGCTGAGAACACCCTCAATCTGGGGAAGAAAACAGACATTGAAATCTAGGAGGCACAGAGCACTCCCTTCAGATGTAACAGGAATCGATCTTCACCACATACCATAGTGAAACTAGCAAAATACAAAGATAAAGAGAGAATTCTGAAAGCAGCTAGAGACAAACAAGGGTAGACACATAAGGGTAGTAGCAGACCTCTCTACTGAAACGTGGCAGCACAGAAGGGAGTAGCAGGAAATATTCAATGTGCTGAATAGGAAAAATATGAACCCAGGAATCCTTTATCCAACAAGACTATCATTCAGAATAGGAGAGATAAAGGTTTTCCCAGACAAACAAAAACTGTAGGAGTTCATCACCACTAAACCAGCCCTACTAGAGATCCTAAGGGGGACTCTGTGAGTGGAATGTTACAAAGACTACAAAGGACCAGAGACATCACTACAAGCATGAAACCTACAGATAACACAATGACAGTAAATCCATATCTTCCAATAATAATGCTGAATGTAAATGGATTAATGCTCCAATCAAAAGCCATAGCGTATAAGAATGGATAAAAAAAAAAAAACAAGACCCATCTATTTACTGCCTACAAGAGACCCATTTTAGACGTGAGGACACCTTCAGATTGAAAGTGAGGTGATGGAGATCCATCTATCATGCTACTGGAAGTCAAAAGCAAGCTGGAATAACCATATTTATATCAGACAAACTAGATTTTAAACTAAAGGTTGTAACAAGAGATGAAGAAGGTCATTATATCATAATTATGGGATCTATCAAGAAGAGCTAACAATTATAAATGTTTATGTACCCGATTTGGAGCTCCCAAATATATAAAACAATTAATCACAAACATAAGCAATCTTACTGATAAGAATGTGGTAATTGCACGTGACTTTATACTCCACACACAACAACGGACAGATCATCTAAGGAGAAAAATCAATAGAGAAACAATGGCTTTGAATGATACACTGGGCCAGAGGGACTTGACAGATATATTCAGAACTTTTTATTCTAAAACAGCAGAATACACATTCTTCTCAAGTGCGCATGGAACATTCTCCAAGATAGATCACATACTGAGTCACAAAACAGCCTCAATAAATATAGAATAATTGAGATCATACTACCCACACTTTCAGATCACAATGCTATGAAACTTCAAATCAACCACAGGAAAAAGTTTGGAAAACCTCCAAATGTATGGAGGTTATAGAACACCCTACTAAAGAATGAATGGGTCAACCAGGCAATTAAAGAAGAAATTAAAAAAATATATGGAAAAAAATGAAAATGAAAACACGACAGTCCAAACTCATTGGGATGCAGCAAAGGCAGTCCTAAGAGGGAAATACATTGCAATCAGGCCTATCTCAAGAAACAAGAAAAATCCCAAATACAAAATCTAAACACACACCTGAAGGAACTAGAAGCAGAACAGAAAAGAAACCCCAAGGCCAGCAGAAGGGAAATAATAAACATCAGAGCAGAAATAAACAATATAGAATCCAAAAACACCAGAACATATCAATGAAACTAAGAGCTTGTTTTTTTGAAAAAAATAAACAAAATTGATAAGTCTCTAGCCAGAATTCTCAAAAGGAAAAGAGATAGGACACAAACAGACAAAATCACAAACGAAAATGGTCTTATCACAACCAACCCCTCAGAAATACAAGCAATTATCAGAGAATACTATGAAAAATTATATGCCAACAAACTGGACAATCTGGAAGAAATGGACAAATTCCTAGACACCCACAAACTCAAAAGAACTCACCAAAACTCAAAAAGAAATAGAAAATTTGAACAGACCCAAAACTAGTAAAGAAATTGAATCAGTTATCAACAATCTCCCAACAAGAGTCACAGACCCTTACCAGACGCTTAAAGCAGAGTAAATACCTATCCTTCTCAAGCTGTTCTGAAAAATAGAAATGGAAGGAAAGCTTCTAGACTCATTCTAGGACATCAACATTACCTTGATTCCCAAACCAGACAGAGACTGCCCCCAAAAAGGAGAATTATAGGCAAATATACCTGATGAATATGGATGTAAAAATTCTCAACAAGATACTATCAAATCGAATTCAACAGTATATAAAAATAATTATTCCCCATGGTCAAGTGGGATTCACTCCTGGGCTGCAGGGCTGGTTCAATATTTGAAAATCTATCACTGTGATACATCACATTAATAAATAAAGGGTAAGAATCATACAGTCCTGTAAACAGATGCAGAAAAAGCATTTGATAAAATACAACATCCTCTCTTAACAAAAACCCTCAAGAAAGTCGGGATAGAAGGAACATACCTAAACATCATAAAAGTCATATATGAAAAGCCCACAGCTAGTATCCTCAATAGGGAAAAACTGAGAACTTTCCCCCTGAGATGAGGAACATGACAGGGATGTCCACTATCACTGCTGTTGTTTAACATTGTATTGGAAGTCCTAGCAACAGCAAAAAGACAACAAAATGTAATAAAAGGCATCAAAATTGGCAAATAAGTCAAACTTTCACTTTTCACAGATGACCTCATACTCTGTGTGGAAAACCCAAAAGACTCTACCAAAAAGCTGCTAGAACTGATACATGAATTCAGCAAAGTTACAGGATACAAAAAATGTATGGAAATCAGTTGCATTTATATATACCAATAATGAAGCAACAGAAAGAGAAACCAAGAAATTTATCCCATTTACAATTGCACCAAGAACATAAAATACCTAGGAATAAATCTAACCAAAGATGTAAAAGATCTATATGCTGAAAACTACAGAAAACTTATGAAGGAAATTGAAGAAGACACAAAGAAATGGAAAAATATCCCATGCTCATGAATTGGAAGAATAAATATTTTTAAAATGTCACTACCACCCCAAGCAACCTACACACTGAATTCAATCCCAATAAAAATTGCACCAGCATTCTTCTCAAAGCTAGAACAAACAATCCTAAAAGTTGTATGGAACCACAAAAGACCCTGAATAGCCAAAGTAATGTTAAAAAAGAAAACCAAAGTGGGAAGCATCACAATCCCAGACGTTAGCCTCTACTACAAAGCTGTAATCATCAAGACAGTATGGTATTGGCACAAAAACAGACATATAGACCAATGGAATAGAATAGAGAACCCAGAATTGGACCCAAAAATGTATGGCCAACTAATCTTTGACAAAGCAGGAAAGAGTATCCAATGGAAAAAAGACAGTCTCTTTAGCAAATGGTGCTGGGAGAACTGGACAGCAAAAGCAGAAGAATGAAACTGGACCACTTTCTTATACCATACACAAAGATAAACTCAAAATGGATGAAAGACCTAAATGTGAAACAGAAAACCATCAAAACCCTAGAGGAGAAAACAGGCAAAAACTTCTGACCTCAGCCACTGCAATTTCTTGCTCAACATGTCTCCAAAGACAAGGAAATCAAACACAGAAATGAACTATTGGGACCTCATCAAGATAAAAAGCTTCTCCACTGCAAAAGAAAAAAAATCAACAAAACTAAAAGGCAACCAACAGAATGGGAAAAGATAATTGCAAATGACATATCAGATAAAGGGTTAGTATCCAAAATCTATAAAGAAATTACCAAACCTAACACCTGAAAAACAAATAATCCAGTGAAGAAATGGGCAGAAGACATGAATAGACCCTTTTCCAAAGAAGACACGCAGATGGCCAACAGATAAATGAAAAGATGCTCATCACTCATCATCAAAGAAATACAAATCAAAACCACACTGAGATACCACCTCACGCTTGTCAGAGTGGCTAAAATTAACAACTCAGGAAACAAAAGATGCTGGTGAGGATGTCAAGAAATGGGAACCCTCTTGCACCGTTGGTGGGAATGCAAGCTGGTGCAGCCGCTCTGGGAAACAGTGTGGAGGTTCCTCAAACAATTAAAAATAAAACTACCTTATAACCCAGCAATAGCACCACTAGGAATTTATCCAAAGTATACAGGAGTGCTGATTCACAGGGGCAATGTTTACAGAAGTGCTTTCAACAATAGCCAAATGATGGAAAGAGCCTAACTGCCCATCAACTGATGAATGGATAACAAAGATGTGGTTTATATATACAATGGAATACTACTTGGCAATGAGAAAGAATGAAGTCCTGCCATTTGCAGCAACATGGATGGAACTGGAAGGTATTATGCTAAGTGAAATAAGTCAGTCATAGAAAGATATCATATGTTTTCACTCATAGGTGGAACTTGAGATCCTTAACAGAAGACCATGGGGGAAGGGGGGGGGGGGGGGGATGGTTAAAAACAGAGAGAGAGGGAGGCAAATTGTAAGAGAATGTTAAATACAGAGAACAAACTAAGGGTTGATGGGGGTGGGGAGAGGGAAAGTGGGTGATGGGCATTGAGGAGGGCACTTGTTGTGATGAGCACTGGGTGTTGTATGTAAGCAACAAATCATGGGAATCTACCCCCAAAATCAAGAGCACACTGTATACGCTCTATGTTAGCCAATTTGATAATAAATTATATTAAAAAATAGTTTACAAGCAAAATAGTATATGTGACTTTTGGTTTTCAAATAAAATGGCCAGCATCTTTCATCACTTTGACCACCTCTTTATTTTTTTCCATTAAATGTAATGAACTTATTTTTGTCATCAATGTACTGTTGAATATCCTTAAATAATATTTGAACAAGATTTAAGAGAAAAAAACCTTTCTACACTTAGCCTGTATTGAATGGACTCAATTTATCTTTAAAATGCCATAATCAGGGCACCTGGTGGCTCATTTGATTGAGCATCTGACTCTTGATTTGGCCTCAGGTTATGATCCCAAGGTCGTGGGACTGAGCCCCACATCAGGCTCTGCACTGAGAGTGGAGCCTGCTTAAAGTTTTCTCACTCTCTTCCTGCCCCGATTCATGTTCTCTCTCAAAAAAATTTTTAAAAATTAAAAAAAAATTTTAGTGCCATAATGAATTATTGCATTATTTATCAAAGTCCAAACAAAATCACTGCTGACATTTATGTATATTGTTACCCTAACAAATTGTATTTTTATTTTAATCTTTATTTTGTTGTTTCCTGTTAGAAAGGGTCTTGAATCTCATTATTTTTATCTCTCCTGTTATTTTCATCATATTTATCTTTTGTCATTCTTTTCCTTATTTTTATTGTTTTGACCATCAGAATTTTCTTACAATAGTTTTTTGACATGTTGACATTGTGAAGCTTCTGCCAATCTTCCCCCCCACCCCCACCTTTTAAGTTTCCTTATTTTGAGACAGAAAGCAAGCACAAGCTGAGGAGGGGCACAGAAAGAGGGAGAGAGAGAGAATTCCAAGCAGGCTCTGCACTGCCAGCACAGAGCCTGATGAGGGGCTTGAATCCACAAACCAGGAGATCATGCCCCGAGCCAAAATTGGGAGTCAGACACTTAACCAACTGAGAAGTCCAGGTCCTCCTCTATTTTTGGATTTTTGATAGAAGCCTCCCTTACCTTTATATATCAGTTGTGGAATGATCAAGAATTCTGAATATATAAAATTAATTTACAATTAAGATGTATACATTTCTAAGTCACTTGTTATTTTAAGCTATGTAACTGTATTACCACATTGTCCTTATACCATATACACTGGAGTTCTTGATGAATCTGTGTAGAGTTTTGTTACTGGAAAACTTACTTCTTCAAGATATTTCAACCTGTCAATGGCAACTTTGCATGCCATTTCTTCTGTAACTTCCAGGCCTGCTCTGGACAGATTGTATGCTTGATGCAGTATGCTAAGGTCCACTTTGATACGTGAGAGGCATACAACAATTACCTTCACCTGTGGATACATGAACTATTCTCAGATCTGCTATAAGTTTATGTCATGCAAAAGGATTATTTCACTGAGAACACACTCTAGCTCTGTCCATGTAATTGTAAATGGCAAGATTTCATTCTTTTTGTTGGCTGCATAATATTACATTGTATACAGATGTGGTATATATTTATATATACTACATATATATATTATATATATCATATATATTATGTATTTTATATATTTAAAATGTATATAAATATATATTTATGTATTATATATATTATGTATATATATCATATATATCATATATATATACCATATATATCATATATCAATATATATCATATACATATCATATACATATATCGTATATATATACACACACACACCACATCTACCTTCTTTATCCATTAATCAGTGGATGGACATTTGGGCTCTTTCCATAATTTGGCTATTGTTGATAATGTCGCTATAAATATCGAGCTGGAGGTATCCCTTTGAATCAGTATTTTTGTATCCTCTGGGTAAATATCTTGCAGTGCAATTGCCCGGTTGTAGGGCAGTTCTATTTTTAACTTTTTGAGGAATCTCCATATGTCTTCCAGGCTGGCTGCACCAGTTTGCATCTCCACCAACAGTGTCAGAGCGTTCCCCTTTCTCTGCAACTTCACCAATATCTGTTGTTTCAGGTGTTATTTTAGCCACTCTAACATGTGTGAGGTGGTACTCACTGTATATTTGTATTTCCCTGATGATGAGTGATGTTGAACGTCTTTCCATTTCTCTGTTAGCCATCTGAATGTCTTCTTTGGAAAAATGTCTATTTATGTCTTCTGTCCATTTCTCAACTGGATTATTTGTTTTTTTGAGTGTTGAGTTTGTTAAGTTCTTTACCGATTTTGGATACTAACCATTTATCAGATATGCCATGTGCAACTCTCTTCCCCCATTCTGAAGGTTGTCCTTTAGTTTTTTTGATCAATCCCTTCACAGTAACAATGAAATTCTGAGACTTTTATTTTGTAGAAGGGCATGTTTTCAGTTGAGTAGTAATAAGTACATTTTAGGATGTGGGAAAACAATTTTTTACAAGTGTTAAGTTTGTGATATTGGGTGAAATAAGGCAAAGAAACAGTAGAAATTTGATACTTTTTCCTATTTTTGAAGAATCCCCCTTTTTATGAGCAGAGCCCACCTCCCAACACAGAAGCTTAAAATGCCTGTGTTGGGGGGACCCTTGATTCAGACTCCACCTACTGGATTTACTCACCACAAATTTTAAATGCAAGGTAGTATGTAAAGAAATAGAGATCAGTCTGACCAGGTGGTAGCCAGAGGGCAGCTTTCTGTTTAGTTCCAGGGGCAGCAGTATCCATGGTTCCAGGGGTCAATTGCCTATGCTCAGTCTTGAGGTATTTCCAACAGGTAACTGGTGCAATGCAAATTACAAACTCATTCCTGCCCATGAAGAGTCTAAGCCCGAGTGTTCACCACCACCACCCCACCCAGAGATGGCTTTATAGAAATATTTTATTTCTGCTGCTGTTAGTTACCTGCCACTGAAATCCCTGAGTGCTACAAATGCCAAATTATTTGATGAGTAAATTGATATTTGAATTAAAAAAGAAAAATAGTTTTTAGCCCCAAGATTAAATCACTCATGATATACTGCAAGTTTTAAAAATACACTGTGAACGTATTAAGAACTCCTACAGCTCAACAACAAAAAAAATCAACCTAATTAAAAAATGGGTGAAGGACTTGAGTAGACATTTGTCCCAAATGGACATACAAATGGCCAGCAGCATATGCAAAGTTCCTCAATATCATCAATCATCAGAGAAATGTACATTAAAACTGTAATAAAATATCACCTCATACCCATTTAGGATGGCTACCATCAAAAACCCAGAAAATGATAAGTGTTGGTGGGTATATGGGTAAGTATGAACCCTTGTGCGCTGATGGCAGGATTATAAAATAGTGTGATGGCTTTGAAAAACATGTTGGTTCCTCAAAAAATTACAGATAGAGCTGCCACATAACTATCAAATCTCACTTGTTGGTATGTATCCCGAAGAACTGAAAGCAGGGTCTCGAAGAGATATTTGCACATCCATGTTCATAGAAGCACTATTCACAATAGCTAAAAGGTAGAAGCAACCTGAACATCTATCCACGGATAAATGGATAAACAAAGTGTGGTATACACCTAGAATGGAATGTTATTCGGCTTTAAAAGGAAGGAAACGCTGTCACATTCTACAACATGGATGCCCTTGAAGACATTAGGCTAAGTGAAATAGACTGGTAACAAAAGGACAAATACTTTATGATTCCACTCACATGATGTACTTAGAGCAATCAAAATCATACAAAGTAGAATGGTTGTTTCCAGGAGATGAGAGGAGAGGGGATTGGGAAGTTATTGTTTAATGGATCAGACTTTTGGTTTTACAAGAGTTATGGACCTGGATGTTAGTGATGTTTGCACATTATGAATGCATTTAATACCATTGTACACTCAAAAGTGGTTAAAATGGTAAATTTTTATGATAGATGTTTTTATTTTAGCACAATTCTAAAAAAACACAGAATATTTTAATGAAAAAATCTCCACAATTTGTATAAGAAAAGACATCTAAACATAAGGTAAGGAATATCTCCTGTTTCTCTTTGCTGTGATTAATTCTCATGTTTGAGTATTCACAACTCTCTCTTCCTCACTAACAACATGTGGGGTTATTAAAAGACAAATCAATGATGAAATTAGTAGATATGAGGGAAAAACATCGTGTCAAGCATGTCTCATTGTTTGGGTACCATTTTTAGAAAACAAGATACAGGTAGGGCTGCCTGGGTGGCTCAGTCAGTTAAACGTCTGACTGGCTCAGGTCACGATCTCATGGTCCGTGAGTTTGAGCCCCACGTCAGGCTCTGTGCTGACAGCTCAGAGCCTAGAGCCTGCTTCGGATTCTGTGTCTCCCTCTCTTTCTGCTCCCCTCTGCCCCGGCTCACGCTCTGTCTCTCTCAAAAATAAAATAAACATTAATTTTTTTTAAAGAAGATGAGATACAGGTAGAGAAGACAGCTATCCCTCCTGGGATCTTAAAAAAATTTTTTTTTAAATTCTGACATATATAATTTGATCCATCAATGACAGCAAGTTATCTATGAGAAACAGTTTTTTTGAGGATGTACAACCTCAGAAACATGCAATGAGATCATACAGAGATTCAAAACTAAACAGCTAATCCTGGATATTAATACACATGCCAAGACAAAGAAGAGAAATATTAGTGCTCACGGAGTAGAGGCGGGGAGGAAAGTATAAGCCATCGTTCTACAATGGGTTCAGAACATGTCCCCTGGCACACAGGGGACTCTAATGACTGTCTCCCGGCACGCATTCCTGGTATGCTAAATGGTTACTGAAGTTTTTCCCACCTGAGAAAAAAATATGCCCCATCATTTCATTTCATTTAGGAGAATGCAGATTTCATTTAGGAATAAAAGACCTAAGTCAAAAGCAACACATTTTTATTTGAACTTACAATACACTTCTATGTGAAAGAACTTCCCACAAGAGAATTGATATATATTTTAACCAATTTACTGAGGCTTTTATTTTTATTATATAAATGATGACAGAAATACGTGGTAGGAATGACATCACAGGTTTCTTTAACTCCAAGTTTCTATGATTACACCACTTTTAAGAGAAAGAAACCAACAAAGTTTATGTTCCTGAAGCTTTCAAAAATAGATGTTGTCAGGGATATTGATTTGATCTTTTATGACCAGGTTAGAATATACTGATATTAGAGAAGCCTTGTGACACAGTAAAAACGTGAATCCCTGATTTAACCCTTCTTTCAAAATTTCAAACACAACTATTAAAGTTACTAACTCATCACCATGAAAGGGAAATCCCAAATGGCAAAAGTCATCTTCTAATATCTCAGTTTAGTTCTACCATTAAAATAATAAAGGTAAATGTAGGTATCAGATCTCAGAATGTCTCGTGAATATCAATTAGATTTTGTTCAAGTACTTTACAAAGATGAAAAATGTTATACTATTAATGTTAATGTATTTTTGCCCCAATTGCTAATTTTATTGTTTTTAGAGTAACATTTTTTCCTTTTGAGTTAAATGTCAGTTGAAATTGAGACTTGAAAGTGAAATGAATTCCTGATCATTAATTAAATCACCAACAATTCAAGTAATTACAATAGTGTTAGAGGTTTTGAGGCACTATTACCACTTTTCTTCACAAGGGAAAGGGGTGGGTTTTTTACCAATATTTAGTAAAAATCTCACAGCCTAGGCTTCAGACACTAAAGACTAAAGGTTTAAAAGGCGGAGATGCCAAGCCTGGTATTATTCAAGTGCTTTTTAACTTGTCGATTACATATTTAAACTTTGTTTCAATTGTCTTAATTTTTAAAATAAGTCTAGTTGAGGGGCACCTGTGTGGCTCAGTCGGTTAAGCGTCTGACTTTGGCTCAGGTCATGATCTCTCGGTCCGTGAGTTCGAGCCCTGCGTCGGGCTCTGGGCTGACGGCTCAGAGCCTGGAGCCTGTTTCAGATTCTGTGTCTCCCTCTCTCTGTGACCCTCCCCCATTCATGCTCTGTCAATCTCTGTCTCAAAAATAAAAATAAAAAAAAAAAACGTTAAAAAATTTTTTAAAAATAAGTCTAGTTGTAACTAACAGTAACATCAGTAACAATGATAATAAGCACAATATTAGAGTTAGTTATGTTCTACCTTTCTACATATTATGTTATACATATTAATTCATTCTCACAAGGATGTCATGAGATAAATACTATTACACTCATTTTACTGGTGGGAAAAATGAGAATGAATGGTGGAGTTGTGATCTGAACCCTTGCAGTCTGGCTTCAATGCTGTCCACCCACATACATTATGTTATATCACACAAGATTTAATGGATATAATTTCTGGTTTGAGATTATTTTGATACTATGTGACAGACATCATCTATGCTTAAATGGTATGTCCATAACTGTATTGGCTAATATAATGCTAGTTGCTATAAAAAACAAACCCTCCAAATCTCCGTGACTAAGCACAATTCATTTCTCATTCAAATCAAGTCCAAAATGGTTTCCATGACTGGTGGGGACTTCACATGTGGTAATTCAGGGACCTAGGTTTTTTCCATTTGTGGAAATCTAGGACCTTGGAGTCCTTGTGTCCGAAGGAAAGAAGGATCATACATGGGAAGTTACGAGGGGCCAGCACTGGAACTACTGCATTTCATCTCTACTATGTCTCCATTGCCCAGAACTCCATTTCAGGGACAAAGAATACTTGGAAATGCTGTTGAGGTGTGTGTTCCAGGAAAAAGAGAAAACTGGGTTGGTGAGTAGCTGGCCAGTATCTCCTACACTGGTCTACGCCTATCTTCTTAGTGATGTGTTACTCATACTTTTTGACTCCGAAACTAATATTTAGTCCACTATATCTATTTTTTCTAGAGACTCTATAGCATATTTCAGAGTGAATGATGGGGCACCTGGTTGGCTCCGTTGATTAAGTGTCCAACTCTTGATTTCAGCTCAGGTCATGATCTCAAGGTTTGTGAGATCAAGCCCCTACTTGGGATTCTCTCTCTCCCTCCTCTCTGCCCCTTCCCTGCTCATTCTTGTTCTCTCAAAATAAACGTTTTAAAAAAGTGGATACCACTCACTATATCTATCTTTTTTAGAGACTCTATATACATATTTCAAAATAAATTATACCAGTCACTATATCTATCTTTTCTAGGAACTCCATAACGCATATATCAAAGTGAATGATACCAGTATATTCAAAGGATGTTATGAAGGTAGAGTAGGATTTTAAAAAACGGCCAAATTCTTGCCAAAGGGAAGATCTGGGGTGTCAAGAGAAAAGCTAGATGATGTATTACTCAGGTCTTTACTGAAGACATTTTTCCTCTTCCAGAAAACAAAACAAAACAAAAAACAAAACTAACAACAACAACAAAAAAACCCTTATCTGCTAAATCTTTGTTTTCTTATCTGTCCTTGTTACATACAAGATATTAGCTCCCTTGAGAACCTATGGAATTCCTTGAGATTTTTGACTGGATCAGTAATTGACATATAGTAAGCATCCCGGGTTTGTTCATTATTAGTGCCAATGTGCTCTGTACATACTTAGTGCCAGGAACATAGCAAGTGCTTAATAGAAGTTTGTGGATTATTGCTTGGCCAATATTGGTTTTGATTGTGGAGTAAAGAGAGAATCCAAACTACGAATCTAAATTAAAGGCTTACAGAAGGATTATACTGTTTTCCTTTCATATTTTCTTTTGAAGGTAGGTATGTAGGAAATGTAGCTGATTGTAGAGCAATGCTTTTTGATATGTTAAGCACATGAACTTTTAGATTATAAATGTAAAATCTGAAAAGCGAGACTCAGACATTAAAGCATGCTTGTTCTTAGATCTCTGGAACAAAATTAAAAATCAACCCCACATTTCCCATAAGATGTAAATTAGAATCAAAGGGCAAAAAGAAGACTATGGGAAGACTATGATAAATAAAGTATTTTTCTATAAGTTACCTTATTGACATTTCAGGTTTATTCATGATCAAACAATATGCCAGGCTCAATCTTATCCTTTACAATTATTTAAAAAATTGGGGCACCCGGGGCGCACCCGGGGTGCCTGGGTGGCTTGGTCAGTTGAGCGTCCAACTTCAGCTCAGGTCATGATCTCACGGTCCATGAGTTCGAGCCCCGCGTCGGGCTCTGTGCTGACAGCTCAGAGCCTGGAGCCTGTTTCAGATTCTGTGTCTCCCTCTCTCTCTGCCCCTCCCCTGTTCATGCTCTGTCTCTCTCTGTCTCAAAAATAAATAAAATGTTTAAAAAAAAATTTAAAAAAATTGGGGCGGCTGGGTGGCTTAGTCAGTTAAGCATCTGACTTCAGTGCCTGTCATGATCTCGCAGTTCAGGGTTTTGAGTCCTGCATCAGGCTCTGTGCTGACAGCTCAGAGCCTGGAGCCTGCTTTGGATTCTGTGTCTCCCTTTCTCTCTACCCTCCCTTGCTCATGCTCTATCTCTTTCTCTCTCCCTCTCTCAAAAACAATAAACATTAAAAAAAATTAAGTTAAATTATTTTAAAAATTATGTACTCCTTTTTAACCCATCCATTAAATGCCCCCAACCATATTGTCTGATACCATGTCTAGTTAATTATACAGTAACAGGGGCGCCTGGGTGGCGCAGTCGGTTAAGCGTCCGACTTCAGCCAGGTCACGATCTCGCGGTCCGTGAGTTCGAGCCCCGCGTCAGGCTCTGGGCTGATGGCTCGGAGCCTGGAGCCTGTTTCCGATTCTGTGTCTCCCTCTCTCTCTGCCCCTCCCCCCTTCATGCTCTGTCTCTCTCTGTCCCAAAAATAAAAAAAAATTAAAAAAAATTAAAAAAAAATTATACAGTAACATACTATCTACTAAAGAAAGGTCTTGGAATCTGAGATTCATAACATTATTATTAAAGGTTAATAATCTTTTTTAAATTGTTATACAAAACTGATTCACTTTTTAATTTAAATTCAAGTTAGTTAACATATAGTGTAGTAGTGGTTTCAGGAATAGAATTTAGTAATTCATCACTTATACCCAATGTTCATCTCAACCAGTGCCCTACTTCAAGCCCATCACCGATTTAGCCCATTCCCTGACCCACCACTCCTCCAGCAACCCTCAATTTGTTCTTTGTATTTAAGAGTCTCTTACAGTTTGTTTCCCTCTCTGCTTTTATCTTATTTCTCCTTCCCTTCTCCTAAGTTCCACATGACTGAAATCATATGATATTTGTCTTTGACTTATTTCACTTAGCATAATACACTCTATTTCCATCCATATTGTTGCAAATGGCAAGATTTCATTCTCTTTATCGCTGAATAATATTGCATTGTGTGTGTGTGTGTGTGTCTCCATACTGTTTTCCTCTTCAAAAAATTAAAACTACCCTATGACCCAGAAATTGCACTACTAGGTATTTATTTTTAAAAATGCTGATTCATAATGTTTTATTAGAAACCCTTGGTTCTAGATATATTTGAAACTTAGATTTTTTAAAAATTTACATATAGTATGTGGAGCATAACTAATATAGTCTGAAATATCCTAGAAGAATACTGTAAAAATACATTAACATTTCTCTAGAAAAAATGAATATACTGAAGTAAATAGAGACCACAAATAGCTACACGTCAATTTAGAACAGGTTTTGCCAAAAAGGAGTTTGGCACAAATTTACATAAAAAATTTTTATTTTCAAGAGCCTTTGGATTTTAGAATTGTGAAAAAGAAACTATGGGCTCATAATACAATTAAATATTCAGGGTTTAAATTAGATATTGTTTCTAAGCACCCTGTTCATGAAGCACTTTTAATGAATTACAAATGTTTAAATAGCTTAAAAATTCCAAATAACTATTGTATGGTCAAATAAAAATTGTTTTTGGTGGCTTCTGACCCAGCATGCAAGGAGCTAACAAGTAAAAAGTGGACAAAGAAACAAAAGTCAACAACACTTCTTGTATCTGTCAAGGAGGTGAGGGCAAACAACTGTCCCCAACCCCTCCCCCCAAAAATCAGATAGACAAACAGGCGTATAGAAAGAATCATGACTTACTAGAGCAGAAACTCACATCCAAAGGAACTGGTATTGGGGTAGGAAAACCTGCACTGTAATAGATGAAATTCTGGAGGCTGAGAGGAGACATATCTGAGAGATAAAAACCCCAGAGGGACCTAGTCATGACAGTTACTGGGAGGAGGTTCCCCAATTTGCATTTATTCTTCTAGAAACTTTACCAGGTTATTACAGTGAAAATCAGAGGAAAACAAAACAAAATAAAATCTTGGGCTTCCAGGGGAAAAGGGAAAGTAATACTTTGAAATAAGCCAGAGTATTCTGACCTTAACAAGTCCTGCTCTCAAGAGAAACTATTTTATCAAAGCCTAAACTACTGGAGTTTTATCAGGAAGAAAACTTAATTGGGGGAAGAAAAATACATGCAAGAACAAATTAGGAAAGGAAATATCCAAATACTGACTCCTCCTAATCATCCAATACCACTTAAAGGGGCGAAAAAAAGGAAAAAAACTGAGAAGTGCTTATGGAGTTCACAGTTGAAAGACACAGGTTCACTAAATGACTAAGACATAACAACAGGACTATAGAACACTTCTCACACACCTTGCTACTCTATTATTAAAGACCTATTTACTACAGTTCCTTTAACCTAGTACAACATGTCTATTCAATTAAAATTTACAAGGCATACTAACAGGCAAAAAACAGGTTGAAGAGACAAAACAAGTATTAAAACCAGACCCCAGATGTGCCAGGAATGTTTAAATAATTACACCAGAAATGTACAGCTATGAATAATACACTAAGGACTCTAATGTGAAAAATAGATAACATGCAGGAAGAGATAGATGACATAAGCAGAGACAGATGATTCTGCAAAAGAATAAAAACCAAGTGCGATAGACCACATTCTAGGTCATTAAAAAGTACCTTAAATTTAAAAGAATAAAAATCATATAGTATATGCTCTCAGTAACAATGGAATAAAACTAGAAGTCAACAAAAGGAAGATAGCTGAAAAATACCAAAATACTTGGAGAGTAAACAACATATTTCTAAATAACACACGGATGAAAGAAGGAATTTCAAAAGAAATTAAAAAATACTTTGAACTAAATGAAACTAATAATACAATTTGGCCAAATTTGTGTGATGCAGCAAAAAGTGTTTAGATTATATATTACATTGACTACATATATTAGAAAAGAATAAAAATCTAAAGACAATGATCTAAGCTTCCACTTGAAGAAAACTCAAAATGGAAGAGCAAATTATATCCAAACTAATAATAAATAAAAATCAGAGCAAAAAAAGATCAATTACATTCAAAACATGAAAACAGCAGAGAAAAAGCAATGAAACCAAAAGTTGGCTCTTAGAAAAGATTAGTATAATGTGTAAACCTCTAGTCATAAGACTAATAAAGGAGTAAAAGTGATAATAAAGAAAAAAAGCTAATAAAGAAAAAAGGTGAACAGATACCAATTACTAATATCATGAATGAAACAAGGGACATAACTGCAGACCCCATGGACATCAAAAGGATAATCAAGAAATACTACAAAAACAATTCTAAAGGAACAATTCTATGGCAACAATTTCAACAACCTATATGAAATGGACTAATTTCTTCAAAGACACCATCTGCAAAAACTCACACAAGAAATAGTAGACAATCTGAATAGACCTGTATCTGTTTTAAAAATTTAATCAGGGGAGCCTGGGTGGCTCAGTCGGGTGAGCGTCTGACTTTGGCTCAGGTCATGATCTCACAGTTCGTGGGTTCGAGCCCCACATCAGGCTCTGTGCTGACAGCTCAGAGCCTGGAGCCTGCTTCGGATACTGTGTCTCCTTCTCTTTCTGCCCCTCTCCCGCTCTGCTTTGTCTCACTCTGTTTCTCAAAAATAAATAAATGTAAAAAAAAAAATTAAAAAAAATTTAATCAATAAATTTCCAAAACAGAAAGCATGATGTCCAGAAATTCTAACTAACATTTAAGAAAGAAATTTTAACAATTTTCTACAATCACTTCGAGAAGACATAAAAGAGAGAATACTTCCAAATACTTCCTCATTTTATGAGGTCAATGTTATGCTAATACCAAGGCTATATTTAAAAAATGACAAAACTGGAGTGCCTAGATGCCTCAGTTGGTAGAGCATACAACTCTTGATCTTGGATAATGCAGTTCAAGTCCCACACTGGGCATGGAACCTAATTAAAAACTAAAAATTAAACACATTTTTAAGTGATAAAACTACACTTAGCATAATACTCTCTAGCTCCATCCATGTCATTGCAAGTGGCAAGATTTCCTTCTTTTTTATGGTTGATCAGTACTTCACTATATACACATACCACATTTTTATTTATCAATTATAGGCCCCCTTGTGCTATTTCCATAATTTGGCTATTATCAATAATGCTGCTATAAACTCTGAGGTGCATGTATCCCTTTGAATTAGTATTTTTATATTCTTTGGGTAGTGTGATTGCTGGATTGTAGGGTAGTTCTATTTTTAACTTTTTGAGGGAACCTCCATACTGTTTTCCAAAGTGGCTGCACCAGTTTGCATTTCCACCAACAGGGCAAGAGGGCTCCCCGATATCTAGTTACCAGGAGGGCGGTGGGTGGGGGGATGGGTTAAATAGGTGATGGGGATTAAGGAGTGCACGTGTGATGAGCACTGGGTGATATATGTAAGTATTGAATAACTATTCTTCATCTGATACTAATAATATATTTTATGTTAACCAACTGGAATTTAAATAAAAACAAAAAAAGACAAAACTACAACTCAATACCTCTCATAAACATATGCAAAAATACTCAACAAAATATTAGCAAAATAAATCCAACAATGTATAAAAAGCATTATATAGCATGACCAAATTGGATTTATCTTAGATATGTAAAGTGGGTTCAATATTTACATCAGTTAAGGTAATCCATCACATGAACAGGCAAATTACAAGAACGGAAAAAATACACAGTCATATCAATAGATGTAAAAAAGCATTTGACAGAATTCAACACTCACTCATGATAAAATTTCCAGCACACTAGTAATAGAGGGAAACTTTCTCAACTTGATAAAGAACATCTACAAAAAACCTACCACAAAAATCAAAATAGTGAGAAACTAGAAGCTTTTCTGATAAAATTAAGAACAAGACTATGATAGCACCTCTCACCCTTCGTTTTCAGTATCATAGTGGAGGTCCTAGCTAATGCAATGAGGCAAGAAAAAAATAAACTGTAAACACACTCGGAAAGTAGAAAGAAAATGGTCTCTGCTGGTAGATGACAGGACAGCCTATGTAGAAATTTGTAAAGAATCAACCAAAAAATTCCTGGAACTAATTAGTGATTACAGCAAGGCTGCAGGTTACAAGGTTAATACATAAAAGTCATTTGTTTTCTATATACTAGCAGTGAAGAAGTGGAATTCAAAATTAAAAGCACAATACCATTTACATTAGCACTAAAATAAATGAAATACTTAAGCACATATGTAAAAGTGTAAATAAGATATATATAAGGAAAAGTACAAAACTGATAAAATGAAAGACTGAATAAAGGAGCTATTACAGCTTCATTGATAAGATTCAATATCATGATGAAGTCAATTCTTCCCAACTTGATCTAGAGACTCAGTGCAGTCCCAATCAAAATCCCAAGTTATTTTGTGAAAATCAACATACTGATTTTAAAATTTATATTGAAAGGCAAATGACTCAGAAAAGACAACTCGATATTGGAAGAACAAAGTGGGAGGACTAACACTCCCTGCATTCAATATTTACTCTAAAGCTACAGAAGTCAAGATAGCATGGTATTGGTGAAAGAATAAATAGATCAATTAAACAGATCAGGTCTACAAATAGACCCACATATAGTCAATTGATCGCTGACAAAGGAGTAAAGGCAATACAACAGAGAAACAAGCCTTTTCAACAAGTGGTGCTGGAAAAACTAGACGTCCACATGCAAATGAAAGAATTTAGACACAGGCATTATACACTTCACAAACCTTAACTCAAAGTAGTACGTGGCCCTAAAGCTCAAACACAAACTATAAAACTTCTAGATCATTGGCAGATTAGAGAATGAAGAAGAAGAATCTACTAGTGATCTGGGAGACAAGGTAATGGGAAGCAACCAAGCTAAACAGCAAAAAGAATAAAAAGTTAAAATAGGTTAAGGGAACTAAGCAACATCATAAAGCATAACAACATTTACATTATAGAAATCCCAAAATAAGAGAGACACATGCTTGAAGAAATAATAGCTGAAAACTTCCTTAATACAAGGAAGAAAACAGACATTCAGGTCCAGTAAACACAGACAGATCTTGATAAGGTTAACCCAAGGAGGTCCACACCAAGATAATCATTAAAATAGCAAAAGTAATGATAAAAAGAGAATTTTAAAAGCAGCAAGAGAAGACAGTTACATACAAGAAACATCCCGTAAGGCTATTAGCAGATTTTTCAGCAGAAGCTTTTCAGGCTAGCAGGGAGTGGCATAATATGTTCAAAGTGCTGAAAGGGAAAAACCTGCAACCAAGAATACTCTACCCAGAAAGGTTATCATTCAGAATGAAGGAAAGATAAAGAGCTTCCAAAACAAGCAGAAGTTAAAGGAATTAATAACCACTAAACCAGTATTACAAGAAATATTAAAGGAAATTCTTTGGAAAGAAAAGGCTTTAACTAGAAGTGTAAAAGTAAAAAATGTCATAGGTAAAAACAAACCTATAGTAAAGGTAGCAGATTAATCCCTTATAAAGCCAATATGAAAACTAATACACGAAAGTAGTAAAATCAGTTATATCTACAAAAATTAGTTAAGGGGTACATAAAATAAAAACATGTACAATATACTGTCATATACATAAAACCCGGAGAAGTAAAAATTTAGTTTTTTTAGACTGTGTTCAAACTTTAGCGGCCATCAACTTAATAGAGACTAACACATAAAGGCATTATATGTGAACCTGATGGCAACTCCAAGTCAAAAACCTATAATAGGTACCCAAAACATCAAGAGAAAGGAATCCAAGCATCACACTAAAGAAGACCATCATAACACAAGGGAAGAAAGCAACAGAAGAAAGAAACAGAATAACTACAAATACAACCAGGAAACACTTAAGAAAATGGCAGTAATTATACACCTATCACTAATTCCTTTAAATGTAAATGTCCTAAATGCTCAGTAAAAAATATAGGGTGACTGAATGGAGAACAAAAATAAAAAAAAAATCTATATGCTGCCTACAAAACACTCACTTCAGACCTAAAGACACATACAGATTAAAAGTGAAAGGATAGGAAAACATATACCATGCAAATCAAAGGAAGGAAAAAAGCTTAGGTAGAAATACTTCTATCACACAAAATAGACTTTAAAACAAAAACAGTAGTAATAGCAATAGACAAAGAAGGGCAATATGTAATGATAAAGGGATAAATACAACAAGAGTATATAACAATTATATGTATCTATGCACCCAACAGAGGAGTACCTAAACACATAAAGCAAATAATTTTTAGGAGACATAGAAGGAGAAAATGACAGTAACAAGAGTAGGGACTTTAACACCCCATTTACAACAATGGATTAATCATCCCCATAGAAATAAAGGAAACAGTGGCTTTGAGTGATACATTAGACCAGATGGACCTTAACAATATATACAGAACATTCCATACAAAAGCAGAAAACACATTCAAGTGCACATGGAACATTCTCCAGGATAGATCACTTGTTAGGCCACAAAACAACTCACAGGTAAATTCTACCAAACTTTTACAGAAGAGTTAATAAATATTCTTCTCAAACTATCTCAAAAGCTAGAAGATGAAGGAAAACTTCCAAATTCACTCTACAAGGCCAGCATTAATTTACCCTGATACCAAAATGAGACAAAGATACTACAAAAAAAGAAAACCACAAGCCAGTATTTCTTATGAACAGAGACAAAAATATCCTCAACAAGAAAATTATTACCAAACCAAATTCAACAATATATTTTAAAAAAGTGATTCACCATGATCAGGTGGGATTTATTTGTTTATTCAAGGTTGATTCAATGTTTCCAAATTAATGTGATACTTTACATTAGCAGAATAAGGATAAACACCACATGATCATCTCAATAGATTCAGAAAAAGCATCTGAGAAATCACAACATCAACTCATGATAAAAATTCTCAACTAAGTGGGTTTACAGGGAATATACTTCAGCATAATAAAGGTTATATATAAAACCCACAGCTAACATCCTACTCAGATCAAAAACTGAAAGCTTTTCCTCAGAGATCAGGAGCAAAACAAGAATGTCCACTCTCACTACTTTTATTCAACATAGTACTGGAAGTCCTAGTTGCAGAAATCAGACAAGGATGCAAACTGGTAAAGAAGTAAAACTCAATATTTTTAGCTTCCCTGATAATATATATAGAAAACCCTAAAGACTCCATCAAAAAAGTATTAGAACCAATAATTCAGTAAAGTTGCAGGACAAAAATTAATATACAGAAATCATCTGCATTTCTATTCACTAATAATAAAGGAGCAGAAATAAAGTAAGAAAACACTGCCATTTACAATTTCACCAAAGAGTTAAAATACCTAGGAGTACATTTTACCAAGGAGACAAAAAATCTATACTCTGAAAACTGTAAGATATTGATGAAAAAAATTGAAAATGACACAAATACAAGAAAAGGTATAACATATTCATGTACTGGAAGACTATTGTTAAAGTATTCATATTACCCAAAGCAATCCATAGTTTCAATGAAATCTCTTTTAAAATATCAATAGCATTTTATACAGAACCAGAGGAAATCATCCTAAAATTTATATGGAACCACACAAGACCTCGAATAATCAAAGAAATCTTGAGAAAGAAGAACAAAGCTAAAGGTATCACAACTCCAGATTTCATGATATACCACAAAGCTGTACTAATCAAACCAGCAAGGAACTGGCACAAAAACAGATGTATCTAACAAACAGGATAGAGAGCCCAGACACAGACCAACACTTATATGGTCATTAATCTATGACAAAGGAGGCAAAAATATACAATGGGGAAAAGACAGTCTTTTTGATAAATGGTGCTGGGGAAACTGGACAGATACATGCCAAAGAATGAAAGTGGACAAGTCTCTCACACCACACACAAAAAATAAACTCAAAATGGATTAAAGACCTAAATATGAGACCTAAAGCCATAAAATTTCTAGAAGAAAACATAGGTAGTGATCTCTTGGACATTGCCTTTAGCAACTTATTTATGCATAGGTTTCTTCAAGCAAGGGAAACAAAGGCAAAAATAAACCATTGGGAATATACCAAAAGCAAAAGCTTCTGCACTGTAAAAGGAGCCATCAACAAAATGAAAAGGCAACACCACTAATTGGGAGAAGTTATTTGCAAGTGATATACCCAACACGAGTAATATCCAAATATATCAAGAACTTACAAATCTCAACAACAAGAAAACAAACGATCCAGTTAAAAATAGGCCAAGGATCTGAACATTTTTCTAAAGAAGACATACAAATGGCCAAAAGACACATGAAAAGATGATCAACATCAGCAACATCATCAAGGAAATGCAAACCAAAAACCACAATGAGATATCACCTTACACCAGTGAGAATGGCTAGAATCAAAAAGAGACAAAACAAGTGTTGGCAAGAATGTCAAGAAAAGGGAACCCTCAAGCACTGTTGGTGGGAATGTGAACTGATGCAACCGCTGTGAAAAACAGTGTGGTGGATCCTCAAAAAATTAAAAATAGAGGGACAACAGAGTGGCTCAGTTGACTGAGTAATCAACACTTGATTACTGCTCAGGTGATGATCCCAGGGTTATGGGATTGAGTCCCATAGCTGAGCGTCCCATAGCTCAGTCCCAAGCTGAGCATGGAGCCTGCTTGAGCTTCTCTGTCTCTCTCTGCCCCTCCCCTGCTTGCACTCTCTCTCTAAAAAGAAGAAAATTAAAAATAGAAATACCCTATGACCCAGTAATTTCACTATTGGGTATTTATCCAAAGAAAACAAAAACATTAATTCAAAAAGATACATGCATCCCTATGTTTATTGCAGCACTGTTTACAGTAGCCAACATAAGGAAGTAACCCAGGTGTCCACTGACAGATAAATGCATAAAGAAGATGTGGTATGCCACAGCAATCAGACAAAAAAAAAAAAAAAAAAAAAAAAAGAAAAAAAAAAGAAAAGAAATAAGAGGCATCCATATTGGTAGAGAAGAAGTTAGACTGTCACTATTTTCAGACATGATACTATACATGGGAAATCCTAAAGACTCCATCAAAAATCTACTAAAAGTAATAAATGAATTCAATAAAGTGGAAAGATACAAAATTAATATCCAGAAATTGGTAGCATTTCTATAGACTAACAACAAAGTCACAGAAAAGGAGATTAAAAAAGAAAAATACTTAAAATGGACCTCTCCCCACAAAATACCTAGGAATAAACCTAACCAAAGAGGTGAAACACCTGTACTCCTAAAACAATGAAACACTCATGAAAGAAACTCAAGATGACACAAATGGAAAGATATTACATGATCAAGAATTGAGAGAATATGGCCTAAAAGTCCATATTACCCAAAGCAATCCATAGATTCAAGGCAATCCCTATCAAAATATCAATAGCATTGTCCGCCAAATTAGAATAATCCTAAAACTTGTGTTAAACCACAGACGATCCTGAATAACCAAAGCAGTCCTAAGAAAGAATAAAGCTGGATGTATCAATTCCAGATTCAAGAATATTACATCAACCTGTAGTAGTCAAAACAGTATGTACTGGCACAAAAATAGATATATAGATCAATGGAACAGAATAGAGAGCCCAGAAATAAGCCTACCTTTATATGATCAATTAATATATGACAAAGGAAGCAAGAATACACAATAGAGAAAATATGGTCTGTTCATTCAATAAGGGGAGTTGAGAAAACTGAACAGTTACATGTAAAAATGAAACTGGACTGCTTTTTAACACCATACACAAAAATACTTAAAATGAAGAAAAGACATAAACATGAAACCTAGAACCATAAAAATCCTAGAAAAGAACACAGGCAATAATTTCTATGACATTGTCCTTAGTAACATTTTCTATACATATGTCTCCTGAGGAAAGGGACACAAAAACAAAAATAAACTATTAGGACTTCATCAAAATAAAAACCTTCTGCACAATGTTTGAAACAATCAACAAAACTAAAAGGCAAGCTATGGAATGGGAGAAAATATTTGCAAATGACATATGATAAATGGTTAGTATCCAAAATATATAAAGAACTTGTAAAACCCAACACCCCCAAAATGAATAATCCAACTAAAAATGGGCAGATGACCTGAATAGACATTTCTTCAAAGACACACAGATGGCCAACAGACACATTAAAAGATGCTCAACATCACTCATCTTCTGGGAAATGCAAGTCAAAACCACAAAAATATATCACCTCACACCTGACAGAATAACTAGAATCAAGAAGACAAGAAACAAGTGGTGGTAAGGATGTGGGGGAAAAGAACACTTGTGCACTATTGGTGGGAATGTAAATTGGAACAGCCACTGTGGAAAGCAGTATGGAGTTTGCTTAAAAAATTTATAATAGAAATACCATATAGTCTAGTAATTCTGCTATTTGGTATTTACCCAAGCATAACAAAAACACTAACCCTAAAATATATATGCACCCCTGTGTTTATTGCAGTATTATTTACAATAGCCAGGACATGGAAGCAACTTAAATGTCCATTAGTAAATGAACGGATAAAGAAACTGTGGTGTATACATATACATACACACACACACACACACAGGAATATAACACAGTCACATAAAAGGATGAGATATTGCCATTTGAGACAATGTGAATGGACATAGAGGGCATTATGGTAAGTGAAAGAAATCAAACTGAAGAAGACAAATACCATATAATTCCACTCATTAACTGAAACTAAAAAAATGTACAAAAATCAGAAGAACTATAAATAGAAATAACTGATTGCAAGGGGGAGGGTGTTGGTGGGTACGGCAAAATGAGTAAAGGGGAGTGGGAGACATAGGCTTCTAGTTACTGAATGAGTAAGTCATGGGAATGAAAATCAAAGCAAAGGGGAAAAAAGATGTAGTGTATACACACACACACACACACACACACACACACACAGATTATTACTCAACCATAAAAAGGAATGGGGTCTTGTCATTTGTAATAACACAGATGGACTAGAGGGTATTATGCTAAGTGAAATAATTTAGACAGAGAAAGACAAAAAACAAAACAAACAAAACAGTCTCTTATAGAGAACAAACTGGTGGTTCCCATTAGGCAGGTGGGGATGGGTGAAATAGAGAAAGGGAATTAAGATGTACAAAGTTCCAGTTATAAAATAAGTCATGGAAATTAAAAGTATATTGTGGAGAATATAGTCAATAGTATTATAATAATATTGTATGGTTGACAGATGGTGACTACACATCTTAGTGAGCACTGAGTAACGTATAAAATTGTTGTACACTTGAAACTAACCTAACATTCTACGCTGATTATACTTCAATTAAAAAATAGTCCTAGAAGACAACATAGAAGAAAACCTAGATGGTCTTGGCCATAGCCATGACTTTTTACATATAATAAAGACATAATCTATGAAAAAATAACTGATAAACAGGACTTCATTAAAATAAAAAAAACAAGGTCTGCTCTATGAAGTGCACTGTCATGAAAATGAGAAGATAAACCACAGATTGGAAGAAAATATTTACAAAAGACACATCTGATGAAGACTATTCAAAATATACAAAGAACTTTTAAAACTCAACAGTAAGAAACCTAACAACCCAGTTAAGAAATGGGCAAAAGATCTGAACAGGCACCTCACCAAAGAAGATAAAAAGATAGAAAATAAGCATATGAAAAGATGTTCAATCTCATATATCAGGGAATTACAAATTAAACCAAAAATGAGAAACCACCACATATCTGTTAGAATGGTGAAAAGTCTAAAACATGGACAACACCAATTGCTGGCAAGGACGTGGAGCAAGAGAAACTCTCATTCATTGTTGGTGGGAATGCAAAATGTTGTAACTGCTTTGGAAGACAGTTTGCAGCTTCTTACCAAACTAAACATGCTCTTGCCATATGATCCAGCAATCATACTCCTTGGTATTTACCCAAATGAGTTGAAAACTTAGTCTACACAAGAACCCTTATACCAATTATTGCAATAGCTGTATTTATAATATCCAAAATTTACAGGCAGCCATTATGTCTTTCAGTAGGTAAAAGGATAAACTGTGGTACATCCAGAGACAGTCGAATATTATTCAATGCAAAGGAAAAAAAAAAAAAGCTATCAAACCGCTAGAAGTCACGGATGAACTTTAAATGCATACTACTAAATGAAAGAAGACAGCCTGAAAAGGCTATACTTTTGATTCCAACTGCAGGACTTTCTGAGAAAGGCAAAACTATGAAGACAGTAAAAAGAACAATTTGTCAGGAGTCATAGGGCAGCCGAAATGAACAGGTAGAGCACAGATGATTTTTAAGGTAATGAAAGTATTCTATATGATACTATAATGGTGAATTCAGGGCATTATACATTTGTCCAAACCCATAGCATGTACACCACCAAGATTTATCCCTAATGCACAGTTATGGATTTGGGGTGATAATGATATAGTTTCATCAATTGTAACAAATGTACTACTCTGGTGAGGGATATTGATAGTGGGGGAGGTTGTGTGTGGAGATAAGAGGTCTACAGGAACTTTCTGTACTTTCCAGTCAATTTTGCTGTGAACCTAAAACTCCTCTAAAAATAAGGTAGATTTTAAAAACAAACAACAAAAATAATTTTGTTTTGATATAAACAATTGTTGCTTCCAAACTACTCACTGGATCTTTGTTTTTTTTGTTTTCCCCTACTTCCTTTCTTCAATGTTTTTAACATTCAGCTAAGCCAATATTCAGTTTCCTATTCTCGTTTATTTTAGATTGGATCCTATGAACTTGCCACTTATTATAAATAAAAAAGTCAAATATTCAGCAATTTCAACAAAGCTAAAATTAATACTGAACTACTGAACAGAAGCTAGTGCTTTACTTGTAAAAAAATAAATTTGTTAAAGATTATTTCTGTCTTGCTTGCACATGATTTGAGTCATAATAAAATAATCTCAGCATTAACCAATATATATCTGTGAGAAAATATGTTCCAAATTCATAGGAAATGGCCTCACACCTTACATATGAGACAGACCAATTTTTTTTTCCTTGCCATAGGGCCATATTTGTTGAGTAATAGGGAAACAAAGAATATATTATTTTTTCCAACAAATTAAGTCACAGTAAATTTATAAGACACAAGGAATTATGATGAAACGTAACATAAACTCAGTCTGTATCCAATTTTCACTTTTAACCTACCTTATGTCCAAATATACAGGGAAATATACCTCTAGATAGACACCACATCACACTTACGTACAAATATTCTACTGGGTTGGCACGTGTGAATTTGCAAACTTCCCAATACTGGTCAATTTTGTAATAATAAAACAAACAAACAAAAAACCCCAAAACCAAAATACAACGCAAAACCTAGTGATTTCTATTGTTTTATCAACTCTGGAGAAATATAATATGGCCTCAAGGTTTTACAAATTGTCAACATTTGTCCAAGGGCTATCTTTAACTTAACCAACTCAATTCCCCCTCCCCCATTTGCTATCTATGTGACCTTGGAGGATTTACTTCACTTCTCTAAATATCAGGGTTCTCATTTAAAACAGGATATTACTAGTACCTATACCTTGAAGCACAGAAATGAGAAATAAACGAGATGGTTTTTAAGAACAAAAACTGATTGAAAATTATTTCCCTAAGAGAAAAATGCTATAATGCCAACTAGTGACTAAGGTATAGGCTACAATTAAATTAAGTATTTTAAAGGCTATTTAATTGTTAAGATAATTTTTTAAACTAATCAACCCTAAATGGTTACACTAGTTGTAAAACCTCACATGAGATCATTTTGGAGAGCTGTTTTTGACAGCTGGGAAATTCAGGCATCTGAAAGTGTTTACTGAGGCAGCACCAACCCTCTGACAGATGGGGAAAATAAAACCTTCACAGGCACTTAATTGTGAGTGCCTAAGTATTGTACCCTCCAACATTTGATGGCTTGAGTTTTAGGATTTTGTTTTTGTATTTTAAAATGCTATAAAATTTATTTTATGTCTTCTATTGAGGGAAAAAAACAACCTTTCATGGCCATCACTATAGTTTCTGAATGGTTTATTACTCAGTTATGCCTGATCTTCAAAAATCTCCCTTTAGACACTTTAATTTGTTTTTCCTCCAGACCAATATTTTAAAACTCTCATGTCTTAGTATTCGTGTTTTTTTAATTCTAGAGAAACACATTAAATAACAATACTGAGTAAAATAAAATGCAATCAACCATTTTAGTTTTGCAGCAAAGACTGTACATTCAGTGGATTTTAGGTAAAATTCTAACCATGTTCTATCTTTGGTGTGTGTTAGGGAAAGTATGAAATACATAGATTTTAAATGAATTTCTGGTTTCCTTAATCTCTCTCAATTGATTATCTGCTCAAGTCTAGGATGATGCAGCCAACAGCCAAACATTATACCCACTTGGATTTTACAGATAAAGAAATTGGGATGTAGATATGTAGATAAATAAATAATCTCTGGAGTTGGTTCTAAGCCTTTAATCAAATCAACTACCTTTTATTACTTTATTCTTAAGACAATATAAAAGAAATCAATTAAGAAAAATAAGTGTGCCTGATAAAAATATCTTTCTACTTATGATGGACTTTAAGTACTTTATAGCATAAACTGTGCTGTATTCCCTTATATTTATCAGTTTGAAAGAGATATTTGTAATAACAGTAATTGTAGTTATTTGACATATTGATTTAAAGTCTATTAATGCTCTTCCAATAACTTCGGGACAAGACCAAATAATTTTATTTTATTTTACAACTGGGAGGAGCTGTAATCCAATGTATAATGTAATAGTGCCAATTTACATGAAACAGGATAGTCCAAACAACAGTCTGCTAAATAAAGTGTAAGTCACGTACTTAATTTTTTATGAAAATGACTATTTTAAAAGGAAAATTGAGTTTGAAACCAGAATTAACCACCAAGTTTATTATTTTCATTACATAGATGTATTCTTTTTAGGTTTAAATAAAGGCATAATCCTCCTGCAACAGAATTAATTTTGGGCCAAATTTCTCCAGTTTGACTCTTCCTGTTATTAGAGAGAAGTTTGAAAGAAAACCCTTGGTATGGTTTTTGTCCTATGGCAGCTGGTAACTAAAATACATCGCATTGCTCTGAAATAATGTTTTTCTCCCAAAGTTTCTGGCTTACAAAGTTTTTATGGCTCATGAACTGAATAAGAACACTGACCATTTTTATCTAGAAAGTAAAAGTTAAGCTATTTTTTAGGCAGATGTGGAATACTTTGTTGAACCACAAAAGGATACTGATCTTTACAGTGAGTTTAATAAGGATTACAATATCTACAAATTGCTGTCTATTACTTAACGTTTTGCAGAAGAGCCAATCCTTACTTCATAAAAGCCTAGTATAAATCTTCAAATTATTCTCCAGCCTTGGTTGTATTACAGATAACGTGATACAGCTATTCTGACCCATTTAAAGGATTTTAGCATAGTATTAGCATACAATCTACTATATGTCTTAAAGAAAGGAGAAACGGTCACATAGTTTTACTTTCATGTTTTTTGACTAGGGAAAACTAAGAAAAACCTAATGAGGGATTACATAATGTTTTGTGGGGAAAGTAAGTAAGTCTCATGTTTTGGAAAATCGTTATGATGAACTCACTATTGATAAATCCATATACTTGATATACATACACACACACACACACACACATATATATGTACACATATATATATATACATATATATATATATATATATATGTATATATATATATATATACCAGCAACTCTGAGTTCATAAGAGAGGGAAAGACAGAGCAAATGTTACCCCCAAGATTAGAGACAGAGGGATGAATCCTGGGACTCCCAGCTTACCTGAGCAGACTCTCCACAAGCAGAAACCAGTGCAGGAGCCAGAGCTAGGGTAGGAAAACCTGAACTGTAACTGATGAATTGCTAGAGCCTCAGGGGTGACTCTGAGAGTTAAAAAACTCTAGGAGGACTCGGCCATAGGATAGAACCCAACAATATTGCGAGAATTACGTCCAGGAGTTTGCCCAAGATTCCCGCCATAAATATCGGACAAAAAATCCCCTCCTACTTCCGGCAGAGGGAGGGGGAAAAGGAACCATTTTGAAATAAGCCAGAGCAGTCTGTTCTTAAATAGGCCTGCCATCAGGAGAAACTAATTAACCAGAGTGTAACCTGCTGGAGTTTTGTCAGAGCCTAATTGACACAGGGAAGGGAAATGCCCACTCTACACACTTAAGCCAGTCTGTCCCCTGCCTCACCTAAGCAGGGAGGCAAAACCTGAGAAGCACTTCTGACGTTCACAGCCCAGGAGCACAGGGTACTGAAAGAGACCTAATCATAAGGAGTATAGAACATGCCCCTCCCCCTACGCCTCACAACACATCACTACAGGCCTATTGACAGTCGTTTCTTCTACTAAGCAAATTGAATCCAGCTACCTGGAAAAACAAAAAGACACAAAAAACAAAAACAAAAAAAAACTATAATGCATGCCAAAAATCCAAAAACACAATTTGAAGATACAGGGCAGCATCAGAATCAGACATGATAGGGTGACAGGGATGTTGGAATTAAACATATATATATATATACATATATATGTATATATGTATGTTGTATATATACAACATATATGTATGTTGTATATATGTATATATATATATGTTGGAATTAAACATATATATACGTATATATGTGTATATATATGCACATATGCATATGCATATATATGCACGTATATATATGCATATATATATATATATGCATGTGTCCATAAAGTGAAATAAATGACAGCAATAATATAAAAGGTGGGGGGAAGGAATTAGGATATTTTGTTATTTTAAGGGACTCACACCCCCTATGAAGTGATATAGTGTTATTTAAAAGTGGACTTGAGGGGCACCTGGGTGGCTCAGTCGGTTAAGCGTCCGACTTCGGCTCAGGTCATGATCTTAGGGTCCGTGAGTTCAGGCCCAGCGTCCGGCTCTGTGCTGACAGCTCAGGGCCTGGAGCCTGCTTCTGATTCTGTGTCTCCCTCCTCTCGGCTCCTCCCCTGCTCACACACTGTCCTCTCTCAAAAATAAATAAAGATTAAAAAAATTAAAAAAAAAAAATAAAAGTGGATTTGAATTAGTTGTATATTGCAAACTCTAGGACAACTACTGAAAAAAAGTTTTTAAAAAAGTATAATTGATATACTAAGAAAGGAGAGAAAATGGAATTATGTAAAATTTTCAGTTAAAACCACAAAAGGCAAAAGGGAATGGAAGGCAAAAACAAAGAACAAGAACAATAAATAGAATATAGCAAGAAATACGGTAGATACTATATCAAGAATCTTATTGAATGTGAGTGGTCTAAATATACTAATTAAAAGACATAGATTGTCAAAGTGGATCAGAAAGGATAAGCCAACTAATGCCTTGTTTACCAGAAACCCACGTAAATATAAAGACGCAAAAATTAAAAGTAAATGGATGGAGAAAAAATAGCAATAATCAAAAGAAAGCCAGAGTATCTGTGTTAGATAAAGCAGATTTCAAAATAAGGAGAGTAATCAAGTATAAAGAAGGATATTACATAATGATAAGAGGTCAATTCACCCAAGAACACATAACAATTCTTCACATGTATGTACCTAACAACAATTGACCTACATGAGGCAAAAAACAAAACAAAACAAAAAAGCCCTGATAGAATTGCAAGGAAAAATAGATGAATCTACTATCACAGTTGGATATTTCAACACCCCTCTCAGAAACAGATCCAGCAGTCAGAAGCAACAGTGTCAAGCAACTGAATATAATTGACATCCACAGACTACTTCATGTAACAGTAGTAGAATACACATTTTTCTAGAGCTCACCTGGAATATTCATCAACATATACCACATTTAAGGTCATAAAACATACCTTAGCATATTTAAAAAAACAGAAATCATACAATGCTCTCTGACAACAACGGGAATTAAATGAGAAACTGGTAACAGAAAGATAACTAGAAACAAAACACAGCGATGAAACAATACACTTCTAAATCACATGAGTCAAATAAGATATCTCAAGAAAACTTTCAAAATATTTTGCAAATGAAAACACAACTTACCAACCTTTGTGAGATTCAGTTAAAGCAGTGCTTAGAGGGAATTTTATAACATTGAATGTTAGGAAGGATGAAAGATCTACAATCAATAATATATGCTTCCACCTTAGAAACTAGAGAAAGAGGGGTACCTGGGTGGCTTAGTCGGTTAAGTGTCTTATCTCGGCTCAGGTCATGATCTCATGGTCTGTGAGTTCAAGCCCCGTGTCGGGTTCTGTGCTGATAGCTCAGAGCCTGGAGCCTGCTTCAGGCTCTGTGTCTCCCTCTCTCTCTGCCCTTCCCCCACTCAGGCTCTGTCTCTCTCCCCCTATCAAAAATAAATAAACACTAAAAAAATTTTTTTAAAGACTAGAGAAAGATGTGAATATTAAATTCAAAGTAACCAGAAGAAAAGAAATAATGAAAATTATAGCAGGAAGCAATGAAACTGAAAACAGGAAAACAACATAGAAAATCAACAAAACCAAAAGATGGTCCTTTAAAAAGATCAATAAAATCAATGAGGCTCTAGTCAAGGTAATGAAGAAAAAAAAAAGAGAGGACACTAGTTACTAATGTTAGAAATAAGAGAGGACATTGCGACAAACCCCATGGACATTAAAAGAACAATAAAGGAATACTATGAACAACTCTGTGCCTATAGATTCAAATACATAGATGAGATGGACCAATTCCTTGCAAGACACTGTGCAAACTCACACAAGAAAAAATGATGCCCAGATAGGTTCACTGGTAAATTCTACTAAACATTTGAGGAAGAAATTATACAAGTTCTCTGTACTCACTTTCAGAGAATAGAAGCAGAGAGACCATATTCCCTAACTCATTCTGTGAGGTCCACATTATGCAAATACCAAGACCAAAAACATTAAAAGAAAACTACAGACCAGTATCTCTTATGAACATGGAGAAAAAAAATTCTCAACAAAATATTAGCAAATTTGGTCCAAAAAAGTATTAAAAAGTTTTACACCAAAACAAAGTGAGAGTTACAGCAGGTTGCAAGATGGGTTCAACATTCAGATATCAATTAATTTAATCTATCTACATCAGCAGAATAAAAAAGAAAAATCAAATCATATCAATAGATGCAGAAAAAGCATTTGAAAAGCTCAATACCTATTCATGATAAAAATTCTCTGTAAACTAGGAATGGAGAGAAATGTTCTCAACTTGATAAGACAGTAAAAAAAACAAAACAAAAACAAAACCCTACAGCTGACATCACACTTAATGGTGGGAAACTTGAAAGTTTTCCACTAAGATCTGGTACAAAGCAAGGATGTTTTCTCCCACCACTCCTTTTCAACATTCTACTAGAAGTCCTTGCTAATGCAGTAAGGCGAAAAAAAAAAAACAAAAAAAAAAAAACTCAAACAAAAGTATACACATTTGCAAATGACATGATCACCTATGTAAAATTCTGAAAGAACTGACAAAAAACCCTGGAACTAACACATGATTATAGCAAGCTTTCAGGTTAGATACTAGTGATCTCCATCCAGCCACCAATGCACCAGAGGCCACTTAGAGGAAAGACTATTGTCCCGTGTGGGCAACAATAGGCAGGCTGAGTTGGGGAGACCTGAAACTGCCCTATTGTCCAAGGCATAGTAAAATCAGAAGATTTCTGCTTTTCTTTTTTTTTTAAGTTTATTTGAGAGAGAGGGAGAGCACAGGTGCACACAAATGGGGGAGGAGCAGAGAGAGAGAGAGGGAGAGAGAGAATCCCAAGCAGGCTCTGAACTGTCAGAGCCCAACGTGGGGCTCAAACTCATGAACCATGAGATCATGACTTGAGCTGAAATCAAGAGTCGGATGCTTAACTGAGCCACCCAGGAGCCGCAGAAGATTTCTTCTTTTATCAGTAAATCAGAGTGAAGTTAAATTGCTTTCCCCACTCTATTCAAGAAATAACTTAATTTCTTGCCTTTTTCTGGAGGAGGTCAGGCAATACAAGTGATGCAAATGCTCACTTACGTATAAAGACTTGGGTTTCCAGATCAAAAATTAAGGTCCACATGTTGTGAGTGAAATATAAAATTCTCATGTAGACCATAAAGTGGACTTGGGAGAAATAAGGTCATGGAGCAAGGTTTGATTCACTTCACACTTCTGAGACAAATAAGACCTTAGCCAGAGAAGTAAAATGGATATTTGTCAATATTATTCTTCCCACCTTTCCTATCTTACACAGGTTATCATCAGACCTCTCTCTTCTTCTCCTTTGGAATACTCTCCTCTTCTGGAGTGCCCAAGAAACCAGATAGAGGTGGAGAGTTTCAGAGGATGCCAGAAGAATGAAATGCTTAACCATAAGAATGTACTTGAATCTTGATCATTTCTTTAGGGAAAGACAACTCATCCCAGGAAATGGCCCATGCAGTGAAACCCTGCTCACTTAAGAAAAGTCAAGATAGGTGGTATTGAGAACTAGTAGGAGGAAGCCCTCTTTCATAGTCATTGTGATCATGAGTACCAGGCTCATTGTGGACTACTGAAACTCAAGAAGCATCCACCTAAAGATAATTATGGATTTGGGGCCACAAGAAACCACCACTATGGATGATGTAGATTAGGACCCAGCTGAAGAGTAAGAATGATTATTGAGATTTACATAAATTGCAACTAAGGCAACTACACATACATACTATGGGGAAGGAAAAGAAGACACACCACATGGTACATACATTTTGTATAGTGAAATTCTGTAAGAGGCTAAGAATGAAAAGTACTTTGAAAGCCCCTACACTATACATACCATCTTCCCTTTCTGTAGACAAGGGCACCAAGTAAAATTTGGAAAACTCCATCAGAATTATTTGAACTACACGTTTAAAACCAATGGCAAAAGTCATCCTGAATTAAAGCCTAAAATACAGACTGATCGGTGTAAAAGGATTTGCTGCAATTCAACACTGCATCTTAGTGTGATGAATGATAGCATCTGTTAATAATTATGAACCAGCTGGGTAGGAGAAATAATAGAAATCCATAACACACAATATCTCTAAACAACACAATGAAGATAGTTTGCTAGATGCTGAATCAATAGATAAATAACTTTTAATACAAGATCTATTAATAGGCTTGTAAATGGTTATTGTATGGAATCAGACAAAAAGATTGTGTTTTCATGAATAGTGCCTAATCCAGCAAAGAGCTGCTAAGAATATTCACTTAACTTTATAATAATGTTTACTTTTTGTACAGACACGGGGTAGATGACATTTTTATGCTCAGCCTATTTCAATGGTTAAAGTCAAATTGTTATAAAACCCAAAGCAAATGTCTTAGGGAACAATTAAGGAAGCATAACAATTAATGATTAATGAGTTAATAGTAAAGTGAATAATTTCTGATTATTATTTATAGAAGCACTTATATAAGTGTTTGACAAAATAAAAATAACTATGTTACAGGTACTTCTGTATTGACACCTCATTATAGCTGTGGCATGATTATGATGTATAATATCACATACGGTGTCCAGTAAGTTAGGTATAACCTATTTAGCCATTTTTTCTTCCCACTTATAATAACATAACAATGTAAATGAGCTAATTATTTTGTTTAAAAAGTATTTATTGGGCACTTACTATGTACAGGCACTGTTCTGAAAACTAGAGATCTAATAACAATGTGTAACAAAGGATCCTATACTCATGGGAGACTATCTTCTACCAGGAAAAGAATATAACCAGGAGATAATTAACCAGGATAATTTCAGACATTGATAAGTATAAGGAAAAAAAAAATCCGATAAGGTATTGTAATGGTAATGGGAGGTTGAAGTTATCAGTTTAGCAGCATCAAAACAGCTTTATAAAGTAATTCCTTTCAGAAAATATAAGCCAGCTAATTTTCCATACTTATAATCATTTTTGTTCACTGTATAAATATATAAATATTTCATTCATTCTCTTGAACATCCTATTATGCTATACATCTTTCACATAGGTTATACTCCCCCATATCTGAAACCTCCCATTTTATGGCAAGCACATCCTGTCACTTTAATCTTTGCAGAAGAGAATATGCTTCCTTCCTTTCTTCACTATAAGTTAAACACAGCCCTCCCTGAGACCAATGTCTTATTGTCTGAGTAGGGAAGAAACTGCTTCTTCCCGAGCAAGCCAATTCTTAGAGATAGCACAGAGCTTAGCCTGAATCATGCCTTTGATAAGCAAACTATGCAACCAAGAGCCATACCTCCTCTCTCTGGCTCACATACTCCAGGATGCAATATTATTCTGCCTTAATCATCCCAATGGTTGTTAAAGAGTACAGATAAATGTACTAGATTATTTTTTCTTATTTTCAGCACCATCCTTTAAAGCAAACTGAAATTTGAAATGAAAATATGCATTAATTTATAAAGTTTTATTTGGGTGAGTTTCTATATGAAATGTCCAAGAAATGTAGAGCAATGTAAGATAATGGGTGATTATGCTGAGTGAAACAAGTCAGTCAGAGAAAGACAGATATCATGTTTTCACTCATATGTGGAAGTTGAGAAACTCAACACCATGTGAGAAGGGAAACAAAAAGAATAGTTACAAACAGAGAGGGAAGCAGACATAGGAGTCTCTTAAATACAGAGAACAAACTGAAGGTTGATGGGGGTGAAAGAGCAGAGGGGCAGGGAAAATGGGTGATGAGCACTGAGGAGGGCACTTGTTAGGATGAGCACTGGATGTTGTATGTAAGTGATGAATCACAGGAATCTACACCCAAAGCCAAGAGCACACTATATACATTGTATGTTAGCTAACTTGACAATAAATTATTTAAAAAAACAAATAAATAAGTAAATAAATAAATAAAATGTATTATTCAATAAAAAATAATATAACTATTAATCCCATCTTGTTATTTTAAAATTGAAATAATAACATAGCATTTATTTTTTTACAATTGTGGGTGATGGTCAGTGTTAGTCTGTGTGTGTCTGGAGGAAGGAATATAAATAGGTACAGAATAAACGAATGTATAGGGTAGAATTACCATTAACTAATTATTTTAGTTCTGTGATGCTTAATAAAATAGCTTCTAGCCACATGAGTCTATTTACATTTAAATTAACTAAAATTAAAAATCAAGTTCTTTAGTCATAGTAGCCATATTTCCCATGCTCAATGGCCACACATGGCCAGTGGTTACCATACTGGACAGTAGAGATCATGGCCATCATCACAGAAATTTCTGCTGGACAGTACTGCTCCAGTTAAACTGAAGTCTATACCATAAATGGATAGGTATCTATGGAGACATAAACTGAGACAAAATTAAGTCCTAGGTTTTTGCACATTTGACACATCTGCAAGTAAAATTAATAAAATCATTTTTGTAAAATTAGTACTGTCATCTCTAATTGTAAACAGCCAAATTCTTTAAGCAGATATCTGTAAGCTTTTTATGGAGAACACTTGACATTACAGATTCAGAGGTTAATTCTCCCATCAGTGCATGCATAAATCTTCTATAAATGTTAATAGGAGAATGTTAATGAAAAATACTCTAAAATCGACATGAGAATACTTGCTTTCCTATGAAAATCTATTTTCTCTTCATTTGAATCTACTTAACTTGAAATTGTACTTAGCGTTTGCATAATTTTAAGTTTTTATTTATAATTAAATAAAATCTTTTTGAATTCTTAACCTCAAGTCTATTTTTCTTTTATAGCTCAAAATTTGTGGTGATGTAGAATAAATTGAGATATTGCCCTAAAATGCATTTAACAATTTAATAATTCCACTTAACCTCATATTTGCTTAGTTTTCTTTTTTGTTTTATAAATGATTAGCCCTACAAAATATTCCTGATAAGAGCAATGCTCTTTCTCTACAAAATGCAATCTACAAAGGAATGTTAGCTTTCTTTGAAGTTGAGTTTTGACCTAGCTCTCCTATCCCATCTGTACTGGATCTTGGTCATATACAAACTTAACCTAAGAGATATGATGAGAGTTCCTAGGAATCAAAAAAAAATTATTTCAAAATGAATAATACATTTAAATAAAGCACACATGCTCACAGACAGAGTTCAAAGCTATGATGGCTTGATGCTGAGAATACTGAGTGCAGTTCCCAGGAAAGAAGCTTGGTAGTGCATGCTTGTTGCTCAGGGTGTGTGTGCCTCTAACACAGCTTGCTGAAAAACAAATGCTGAATGCTATCTTCATTTTTTGCCTTTTTACACAAAAGAGAAAATTCTCTTTAGATTTCTTTCAGTTAGTGAAGGTGGGTACTAAGGTAAGTTTTTCATGAAAGTGAAGTGGTGAAATGCAAACTTTCACAAAGTAGGGGATATCTATAATAGCACAAAGGAGGTGGATGGAAGCAAAGCTCTACTAGGCTAAGGAAAATGACACCAGCCTTGAGTCCAGAGGAACAAAGGAAGAGAGCCAGAAAAGATAAACAAGGTTAATATAGGAAACACTATATATACTGGCTCTCCTTTCCATTCTCATATTCTTTAAAAGTGGTAAGATTACGTAAGGTAGTAATTATAGCAATGTTTTATGTTTATAGACATAATGTAACAATAATATAAAAAAGAGGAAAAGAGAATAGAGCTATATAGGAATACTATTTCTATTTATCACTTGAAGTAAGTTAATATAAATCTGAAGCTGATGCCGGTAAATTTAAGATACATGATAAGACCTGGAACAACAACTACTACTTTTTCTTAAAAAAGAACAAAAATAAATCATTAGAGAAGTTAAAATACTATATTAAAAATATTTATTCAATGCAAAAGAAAACAGTAAAGAAGAAATAAAAGAACAAAAAAAGACACGAAGCATACAGAAAACAAAAAGCAAAATGGCAGGTATAGATCCAACAACATCAATAATAACATTAAATGTGAATTCATTAAATAACCCAATTAAAAGACAAAGTTTATGAGACTGGATTCAAAGAAAAAGAAAGTAGTAACATACAACTATATGCTATTTAAAAGAGACACATTTCATTTTTTAAACTTTTATTTTTTTTTAATTTTTTTTAACATTTTTTTTGAGAGACAAAGAGACAGAGCATGAGCAAGGGAGGGGGAGAGAGAGAGGGAGTCACAGATTCTGAAGCAGGCTCCAGGTTCTGAGCTGTCAGCACAGAGACCAACGTGGGGCTCAAACTCATGAACCACGAGATCATGACCTGAGCTGAAGTTGGATGCTTAACCAACTGGACCACCCTAAATATTTTTCAGAAGAGACATGTTTTAGATTCAAAGATAGAAAGAGATAGAAATTACAAGAATGGAAAATGATGTATCATGAAAACAAGAAGCACAAAAAAGCTAGAGTGAGTATACTAACATCAGACAAAATAGACTTTTTAGGATACTACTACAAAGATACTACTAGAGTAAATGAGAGGTGTTTTACAATGATAAAAGGGTCAATCCATCAGGAAGATATAACAATAATAGTTGGATCATACTTGGAGAATTCAATGCCTCACTTTCAATCAAGGTAGAACAACTAGGCAGAAGATCAAAAAGGAAATAGAAGATTGAACAACACTATAAACCAACTAGATCTAATTGACATCAACAGAATACTTCGCCAAACAACAGTGGTATATATATTCTTCTGAAGTGCATGTGGCTCATTCTCCAGAATAGTCCATATACTAGTCCAAAAAGCATATATCCATAAATATAAATAATTTGAAATAAGTAAAAAAATTGTTCTCTGATCTTAATGGAATGAAATTAGAAATCAATAACAAAAAGAAATGTGGTGAACTCACAAATGTGTGGAAATTAAATAATCCAATTCTAAATAACCAACTGGTCAAAGAAGTAATCAAAGGGAAGTTAAAAAATATTTTGAGATGACTTACCCAAACATGGTATGCAGCTAAAGCAGCAGTGCTTAGAGAGCAATTGTAAAAACTTATATTAAAAAAAAAAAAGAATAAAGATCTCTAACCAATAACCTAACCTTCTACCTTAAGACACTGGGGAAAAAAGATAAAACCTAATGCAAGGAAACAGAAATAAATAACAAAAGTGAGAGCAGAAACTGATTAAATAGAAAATAGTCAAACAATAGACAAAATGAATGAAACCAAAAGGCTGTTTGAAAACATCAACATAATCGATGGCCTGTTACTTAGACTGACAAAGAAAAAAGAAAAGAAGATTCAAATGACAAACATAAATGCATCAGGGGTCACCACTACTGACCTCACAGAAATAAAAAAGATTAAAATAAATAAATAATTGTATGCTAACAAATTACTTAGATGAAATGGGAAGATTCCTAGAAATACACAAAATACTTAAATTGAGTCAAGGATAAGCAATCCGAATAGACCTATAAAAAGTAAACATATTGAATTACTAATCAAAACTACCTACGAAGGAAGGCCCACGCTCCTATGGCTTCACTTCCCAGTGTTACCTTCGTCTGAATGCCAGGCAAAGACATCACAAGAAATGAAAACTGCAGCTGATATCTCATGAATATGGATATAAACATCCTCAACAAAATACCAGCAAACCAAATCCAGCAACATGTCAATAAAATTATACACCATGATCTACCGAAATTTATCTCAGAAATATAAAGTCGGCTTAACATCTGAAAAGCAATTAATCATATCAATAGAATGAGAAATAAAAACCATAAAATCAACTCAATAGATACCCAAAAAAGCATTTGACAATGTCCAACGCTCTTTCATTAGAAAAATCCAACCAAGTAGGAAGAGTAGGGGACTTCATCAACCTCAGAAGAGACGTGTACAAAAACCCATAGCTAACAGCTAACTGAAGGGTGAAAGAATGGATTCTTTAATAAAGATCAGGACCAAAACAAGGATCTATACACTCTTGTCATTTCTATTCATAAATGTAGTCACTTTTAACCATAAATGTGGTTCTAGCTACAGCAATTTTATTTAAGAAATAAATTACAGTATCAAGATTAGAAAAGCAGTAAAACTATCCTTATTTGCAGTTGAAATGCTTTTGTATGTAAAAATTTCTAAGGAATCTCTTAAAACTCTATTAAAACTGAAAACTTAGTTCAGCAAGTTTTCAGGATATAAGATCCAAGTGCGAAAGTTAATAGTATTCTGTAAAGTTGCAATGAACAAACCAGATACAAAACTTTTAGAAATTACGTTTACAAAAGCATCTAAAAGAATAAAATGCTTAAGAATACATTTAACGAAAAAGTGTAAACCTTATACTCTGAAATGTACAAACTATTTTTGAAATAAACTAAATATACAAGAAAAAATACCCTCTTCATAAATTAGAATACTTAAAATTGTTAAGATGGCAATACTTCCCATATTGATCTCCAGATTCAATGAAATTATTACCCGAATCCAAGCTGAATTTTTTTTAGAAATTAATATGCTGATTTAAAATGTATGCAGAATTGCAAGGAGCCAAGAATAGGCAAGTCAATTCTGAAAAAGAAGAACAAAATGGGAGTACTCACTTTTCCCAGTTTCCAAACTTGCCACAAAGTTGTGGTAATCAAGATAATGTAGTAATGACATAGGATAGACACTGAAGTGAATGGAATAGAATTGAGAACACGGAAATAAACCCATGCGCTTACTGTCAACTCATTTTCAACAAGGGTGCCAAACCACTCAATGAGAAAAGAACACTCTTTTCAACAAATGGTGCTAAGACAACTGGAGAAAAGAGCTAAAACTATAAAACTCAGAAGAAATCATAGGGGAAAGCAATTTCATGCCTTTGTATTTGGCAATGGACTCATAGATATGACATAAGAAACATAAGCAATATGAGAAAAATAGATAACTTGGATTTCATCAAAATTAAATCTTCTGTGATTCAAAGGGTGCTATCAAGAACATGAAAAGACCACCCAGAGAGTATATGTGCAAGTCATATGCTGTATATGATAAGACACTTGTATCTAGAACATACAAAAAGCTTACACAACTTTTTAATAAAAAGACAAATAGCCCAACTTCAAATAAAGGTCAAAGGATCTAAATAGACACTTCCCCCACAAAAGACATACAAATAACCAATGAAAAGATGCTTGGCACTATTACTCAACAGAGAAATGCAAACCAAAAGCACAATGAGATACCATTTCATACCTACTAAATGGGTAGAATAAAAAAATCCGATAACATGTGTTTGTGAGGATATGAAGAACTCAGAGCCCTCATATACCCTACTGGAAATGTAAAATGATACACACAATTTAGGTATGGCAATACCTCAAGGGTTAATCATAGAGTTACCATATGACAAGCCAGCAATACTATTTCCAAATGTATGTCCAAGAGAAATGAAGGCATATGTCTACACAAAGCTTGTACACATATGCTTACGGCAGCATTATTCATAATAGACAAAAGGAGAAAACTCAAAAGTGCATCAGTTGATGAATGGCTAAGCAAAATGTAGCATTGTATATCCATGCAACGAGATATTATTTGGTCATAAGAAGGAATGAAATACTAATACATGCTAAAACAAGGATGAACCTTAAAAGTATTATCCTAAATGAAAGAAGCCTATCACAAAGACCACATATTACATCGTTTCATTTACATGCAAATCCAGAATAGGGAAATCTACTGAGCCATAAAAGTAGTTTGATGGTTGCTGAGGGCTGAGAGAAATAGAGAGATAGAAAGTCATAGTTTAATGGTATAGGGTTTCTCTTTTTTCCCTCTATATTGAGATATAATTGACATACAATATTATGTATGTTTAAGGTATATAATGTTAATATGACTACCACAGTAGGGTTAGTTCACAAGTACATCATTTCTTTTTTTTTATGGTGAAAACATTTAAGATCTACTCTTCAGTGATTTTCAAGTATGTTAACGGTCATCACCATGCTATACATTAGATCCCCAAAACTTATTCAACTTATAACTGAAAGTTTGTCCTTTTTGACCAACATCTCTCCATTTCCCTGAACCCCAGCCCTTGTTAACCACGATTCTACTGTCTGTTTCTATGAGCTGGGCTTTTTAAATCAATGATACCATACATTTGCTACAAGTGGCAGAATTTCCTTCTTTCTCATGGCTCAATTATACATAAGTACTTATATACAGACACACCGTCTTTATCCATTCATATGTTGACAGACCCTTAGGTTCTTTTATTATCTCTGCTATTGTGAATAATGCTGCAGTGAATATGGAAGTGTAGATATCTCTTCAAGATCCTGATTTTATTTCCTTTGGATATATACCTAGAAGTGCAATTGCAGGATCACATGGTAGTTCTATTTTTAACTTTCTGAGAAACTCCCGTACTGTTTTCCATAATGGTTTTATCAGTTTACATTCTTTTTTTAAAATTTTTTTAATGTTTATTTTTGAGAGCAAGAGAGACAGAGCATGAGCAGGGGCAGAGAGAGAGGGAGACACAGAATCCAAAGCAGGCTCCAGGCTCCAGGCCATCAGCACAGAGCCTGACGCAGGGCTCGAACTCACGAACCATGAGATCATGATCTGAGCCGAAGTCAGTTGCTTAATTGACTGAGCCACCCAGGTGCCCCTATCAATTTACATTTCTACCAACAGTGCACAAGGGTTTCCTTTTCTTCACATCTTTACCAGCACATGTTAGTTTTTGTCTTTTTGATAAGAGCTATTCTAATAGATGGGAACTAATATCTCATGGTAGTTTTGATCTGCATTTCCCCGATGGTTAGTGATGTCGAACATCTTTTCATGTACCCATTGGCCATTTGTGTATCTTCTTTGGGAAAAGTCTATTCAGTTTTTCTACTCACTTATTAGTCTTTTTTTTTTTTTTTTGGTTTGTTTTTTACTATTGAGTTGTACGAGTTTTTTTTTTTTAAATATATTTTGGATATAAACCCCATATCAGATATATGATTGGCAAGTATTTTTCTGTATGTTGCCTTCCATTTTGTTGATTGTTTCTTTTGCTGTTAAGCAACATTTTAGTTTGACATTGAAATATTCAATGATTTTTGCTTTTGTTGCTTATGCTTTTTGTGTCATATCCAAAATACTGTTGCCAAGACTAATGTCAAGTAGCTTTTCCCTTGTTTCCTTTTAGGAATTTTATGGTTTTGGATCTTATGTTTAAGTCTTTAACCATTTGCAATTAATTTTTGTGAGTTGCATAAGATAGGGATCCAATTTTATTCTTCTGCATGCAATGGTCCAGTTTTCCCAGCATGATTTATTAAAGAAGCTATATCATTTCTTCATTAAGCATAAGCTTTCTTGTCAAATATTAATTGACCATATATATGGAGTTTATTTCTGGTCTTTTGATTTTGTTTCATTGATCTATATCTATTTTATTCCAGTAACATACTGTTTTGATTACTATAACTTTGTAGTCTATTTTGAAACAAGGAAGTGTGATACCTCCAGTTTTCTTCTTCCTTATGACTGCTTTACCTATTCAGTCTTTTGGGTTCCATTCACATCTTATAATATCTTTTTTTCCCTATGTTTGTGAAAAATGCCACTGGAATTTTGATAGAGATTGCTTTGAATCTATACATGGTTTTAGGTAGTATGATCATGTTAACAATACTGATTTTTCTCTTCCACAAACACAGAATATTTTTCCATTTATTTGTGTCTTCAATTTCTTTCATCAATGTATTATAGTTTTCAGTGTATAGATCTTTCACCTCCATAGTTAAATATATTTGTAAATATTTTACCATTTTCGATGCTATTGTAAATGGGATTGTTTTATTTTTAGTTATTTTGCTGTTAGTGTATAGAAATACAGTAATTGCTCCATGTAAACATTGTATCCGCATCTTTGCTGAATTCACTGAATTCACAGTTTTTTGGTGGAGCACTTAGCATTCCTACATCTAAGATCATGTCGTCTTTAAAAAAAAAAAAAAAAGAAGTTTACTTCCTCCTTTCTGATTTGGATACCTCTTATTTCTTTTTCTTCCCTGATTGCTCCAGCTAGACTTCCAGTACTATGTTGAAGAGAAGTGGTAAAATGAGTACCCTTGTCTTGTGATTTAGAGGGAAAGCTCTCAAATTTTCACTGTTGAGTATGACGTTAGCTGTATGTGTGTCATATATGCTCTTTTATTATGTTCAGGTATGTTCCTTATATACCCAATTTGTTGAGCAATTTTATAATGAATGGGTTTTTTTGTCAAATGCTTTTTTTGCATCTATTGAGATTATCATATTATCTTTCATTCCACTGATGTGATATAACACATTTGTTGATTTGTATATATTGAACCAACCTTCCATCTCAAGGATACATCTCACTTGATTATGGTGTATGATCCTTTCAATGTGCTGTTGAATTCATTTTGCTAATATTTAGTTGAAAATATTTGCATCTATAGTCATCAGGGATATTGGCCCGTAGTTTCCTTTTCTTATAATGTTCTTATTTGGCTTTGGTATCAGAGAAATGCTGTAGTATAAGTTGTAATGTTTCTTCTTTCAGATTTTGAGTCTTCTCTTTGTTTTTCTTAGAGAAGCTAAAAATTTTTCAATTTTGTTTATGTTTTCAAAAAGCCACCTCTTGGTTTCATTATTTTCTGGTCTCTATTTCATTTATTTCTACTCTGTTTGTTATTTCCTTTCTTCTACAAACTTTGGGCTTAACTTGGTATCTTTTCTAGTTCCTTAAAGTGTAAAGTTACATTGTTTATTTAAGTTTTAACAAAACTATTAACAAAACTATTTTTCCACCTATTTCACAATTTTTGGAGAAAACTTGGTTTCTTATTATGAAATCCTAAATAAACTGACTTGGAAAAGAGAAAAATACTACGTCAGAAACAAGGAGACAAGCATACAGATGGTTTTACTTTGTACATCATTTTTCAAATATATCAAATTTAAAGAGCTCATGTTTTATTGATGAAACACACCTAAAAATGCATGCATGTTCAGTATTTCCACACAATAAGTGATTAATAAATGTTTGATTACTTGCCAATTGATTGAATGAATGATGAATGGGATATGTGTTGCAGAGGATCTGTAGAGAGAAAACTTTCACAGGTTTACTACATTACACGGCACTATGCCCATCATATGGTTGGCCCTTGACAAATATTTATTTTCCTTCTCACTCTTTCTTCTCTTCCACATGTTTCATTGACATTTTTCATAATGGTACACTTTTGAGTGGAATGTAAAAGAATATGGAGAGGAAAGACACAGTTTTCTTGAAATGCTTGCTAACCTGCCTTCAGAAATCATAAGGTGGATTTTGTACAGGGGATTTTTGAGTTGAAGAGAACACGTACTCCAAATCCACCATTTTTATTGTATTTAAACTACAGAGAATTTATCCATTTGTTTTGTTTCTTAGATTCCACATATGAGTGAAATCATATGGTATTTGTCTTTCTTGGTTTGACATTTCACTTAGCATAATGCTCTCTAGGTTCATCCATGCTGTTGCCAATGAATGAATAAACACAAACAGAATCAGACCTATAAATACAAAGAACAAACTAATGGTTGCCAGAGAAAAGAGGTTAGGAAGATGGGAAAAAAATGAATGGGGGGGGGGAGTGAGAGATACAGGCTTCCAGTTATGGAGTAAATAAGGCATGGGAATAAAAGACACAACATAGAAAACATGGTCAATACTGTGCTGGCATTGTACGGTGACAGATGGTGGCTACACTTGTCACGATCATACCATAATGTGTAGAGAAACTGAATCACTAGGTTTTACAACTTAAACTGATCTAACATTGTGTGCCAACTATACTCAAATAAAAGAAATTAATCACAGAGAATTTAAATAAGTACATATTCCCTCATCATTTTTTTTTAGAAACTGATTTAGAAAATGCTAATTTTCCTTTTATCTTATTGTGTCTTAATAGGCATAAGAGTTCTAAATATTTACTATGGATATGACACACTAAGAAATATACTATAACACAAAAAAATATCTGAGAATTGTCTAGGGAAACTCTGAGTAATGTTTACTAACTAGTGTTATCATGGACTTATCATTATAGATTAATGATTGTTGATAATTATCTTGAGTGTGGTGAGTGTGATGTAAGTATGTGAACTGAAACCAGATGTTTCAGAGTCAGATGATGATGATAATTTTAAGCTGAATAGGGTTATCTCAGGACTGGCAAAGATGCTCCTACTCTCCTAACCCATGCTTGGGACACACCTTTTAATTGATCATTTTTTCTACTGAACCTGGGCAAAATGTATCTCTGGACCAAGCAGTTACTACCAAGTATTTACAACTAAAACAAAAAGTCAAATCTATCTTTCATTATAGGATAAAGATAATTCAATTGCCATATTGGCTAGAACATCTCTCAGGCAAGAAATGTAAATTAGGTAGATAAGAAATAGTTTTGGAGACATGATCAGGCATTTTGTATTTAATCTGACTGTCCATAAATAATACAATTCCAAAACTATAATATGGCCCCTCAAGTCAACCTGCTCAATAGTTGGTCAATTGCTGGAAGACCAAGAAACCAGGCAAAAGTGCCTATAAAATACAGCCAGATCTTTGGTAATTACTGTAGATTAACTCAATTCCAGAATTTATTTAAAACATAGACTATATTTAACGTTGATCTCAACACTGTGCTGGGTAGTTAGGTTTCAACTACAAACAAAACATTATACATACTTGCCCTCCAGATATTGGTTTTTATACTAGTCTTTTTCCCTATTACTATTTCTTTATTTTCCACTAATCTCTGGCAAAATTTTTGTTGAATATGTCAGCCTGTCTCAGTCTTGATAAGAGAAAATAGGGAGAGATCTGCCACCATAATTGGATCAAAATCTGAAAGTCCCGAGAACACGCTTCAGATTTGGCATGATATCCAAATTAAATCATAGAATCCCAAGGGGTTAAAATTCAAGACAGTGTGAATACTTGACAATGTGTGCTCCTTTTTGGGGGAAAGATAATATCTATATCATTCTCAGTGCCCAGAAACTCCTCCGCAGACATGATGGAATGCTAATTTCTATTTTCTGTACTCAGTAATAGTGACAATGCTGTCATAATAAAGAAGTTCTTAAAATTCAACAATGGCTTTGAGGGAGAATGTGATTTGATACTGAATTTATCTCCTAATATTAAGGAACTATAAACCTGAATATAAAAAATATAGCTAAAACACAATGTAAAGAACTTAAATTAGGAAATGTAAAGTCCTCACAGAAAAAATAATAAGCTAAATTTAAAGAAAAAAATAAATTTTTTGACTTTATAAATTAGGACAAGAATAGGCAGGCCAAGAATGTCAGCACAGGGGTGCCTGGGTGGCTCAGTCAGTTAAGCATCCAACTTTGGCTTAGGTCATGATCTCGCGGTTCATGGGTTGGAGCCCCATGTCCGGCTCTGTGCTTACAGCTTGGAGCCTGGAGCCTGCTTGGGATTCTGTGTCTCCCTCTCTCTGCCCGTCCCCTGCTGGCATTCTGTCTCTTTCTCTCTCTCTCTCTCTCTCAAAAATAAAATAAAATAATTAAAAATTTAAAAAAAAGAATGTCAGCACAAAAATTATTTTAGTTCAGTTATTCCTAGTTACTATAAGATAGATGGTTCAGAAAGCTTAATTATTTTTAGCATAGCAAGGTACACTTCAATACATTTTTTTACATGAATTCTTCCTAAATATACCTGAGAAAGTTAGTATTCCCAAGCACTACTTCTTTAGCACTGTAGATGATAACTAAATTCTCTCATATCTCACTACAGTTCTTCCTATCAGATAATCCCTACTAATTGCCCTCATCTTTATTTTTTCTTTCCATACATACAATATTAGCTAAGAACAACATACATTTTGCCATCTTCCAGCCAGTCTGATTCAATATACACTTGTGAGAAATTGCACTAAATGCTAACGCCTCAGAGATGGATGATATACAGTAAAACCTTGGATTACGAGTAAGTTGTTATGCAAGTGTTCCACAAGACTAGAAAACAGTTCTAATAAATCTTGATTTGATAAGCAAGTGATGTGTTGCATAACAAGTAGCAGAATGTCACATGATCACAACTGAGCCAATGGTTCTTGAAATTCGCTTTGATATATGAGTGCTTTGGATTATAAGCATGTTTCCAGAATGAATTATGCTCACAAACCAAAGTTTTATTGCACATTTCTTCTCTGGTTCAACATAGGAGAAAAATATGCAACCTATATTCAGAATCTAATGTAATTTGTATAGAACTATATACCAGTTCTAAGAGACAGAAGAAGCTAGTTACAGTCGTTATTATCAGGGAAGATTTCACATACCTGAACCAGTCATAGGTAATAGATGTACACCAGGTCAAAGAAGTATGCATGTGTGTGTGTGTGTGTGTGTGTGTGTGCACGCGTGTGCGTGTGCAGGGTTGGGGGGCAAATGGGGAGCTGAAATTGGGTAGAATGAGGAAAGCAGACACAGTGAATATTCTGAGTGAAGGAAGTTCATGTTCAAACACAGTATTAAAATGGCTGGAACTCAGGTTTCATCAGAGGGAGTGTTAAGCACTAATGCTGAAATTTAAACATACTTCTTAGGCACTGGAGTAGGAGGAACCAAAAGTATTATGGGAGCGTGAAGTAGAAAGGCAAATATCCCAAAAATGGATGTCAAACAGCTCTCAGGGGACAGCAACATCTACACAGAGACCTACTTTAGTGATGTGCACTACCATCCACCCAGGTCCTCATGATAGAAACCAGGTCACCAAAATCCCTTGCTTAGATTATTTCAAAGGTAGTGGAGATTACCTTGACTCTACCTTGGTTCATCCAGGTTCAGACTCAACAGACTAAGATATCCTAAAAATGAAGATCTTAGCCCAATTAATGACTTCTATAGTGACACTGTCCAAATTAATAAACGTAATTTACAAAAGATTTTGAAATATGGCTCTGTTTCCTTTTTCAGACTTATCTCTACCACTATGTCCCCCTATACTCCAAAATCCTGTCATACTGAAGTTCTTTTAGCTCCTCAAACCTGCCATGCTCTGTCTTCCTCTAAGTGTCTGCCTGGAACCAGTCCTTCAGCACAGAATACAAGGCTTCTCTTTTGTCTAGCTCCTACTTATTCTTCAGTTTCTTACTTAGATGTTTATTTCTTCCACAAAGGAGGTCCTGACTCCCCAAATCCCAATCAATGTCTCTGCTCCTACCACAGCATGTCCTCTTATCCTGCCTCCAACTTCTCTCTGATGAACAACCTGACCCAACCAGCCTCTGAGAAACAGGGACCACCTCTGTCTTTTTCACCCTTGCATTTATTACTGTCAACATAATACTTGGCTGACAGGAGGGGATCAATAAATGGTAAATGATGTATAAAATGGAAAACAGATTTAAAAAATGTAATATTAAATATAAGCTCCAATATAAGTGTTAAATAAGCACTACCAGTACAAATAGTAAATAGTAAATCAATCCCCATTTACTTTCTCACTCATTAAAAGTTACTACATGACTTGGGAACATGGTTCCTTAATGAAAGTTTCATTAAGAAGCAACTGTCACTTTATTAAAATTAATGTTTGAAATGATCATGCTTTGTATTTCAGGTCAAAACCTGGAATCAGTCCTTCCTAATGTAGACAGACATTCTTTAATTATATTTATCAAACCTATGTGAAATACTATGGGAGTAAACATTATCCCTATTCTCCAAAAAGGGGAGTTCCAAGAAAACTCGGTCATACTCATTCTGTGTCCCTACATAATAATATTTTTTTCAGGAGGTGCAGAAATAAGTTTATTTTACATTTTTCTTTTGGCATTTTTGAAATCTACCCATTTGTGAACTTCTTACAAACAAATGTTAAAGTATATGATTATCTTTTGGTTTTTATTGATGTTTTCCAGTGTTGTGAAACATTCATGCCCATCACATATCTTTATTATTGCATGTGTTCTACGATAGGCAATTATCTATGTATACAACTGCCTCACTCAATGGGCTGGATTTCTTTTAGAGCAGAATGCATTTTATTCATTTCTGCATCCTCAGAGCTCAGAATGATGCCTGGCAAACAGCAGATCCTCAGCACATGCTTGTTCAACAGATAGAATCAAGATTACTTATCAACTTTGCAAATCTAGTACTTCGATCATATTAAACACCTTAGTGAATTAGAAGAGCATACTATTTGGTCTTCTAAAATGCAAATGGAATCACATCTTGTCCCTGCTGAAAAATCCTCTTCTTGTTCCCTTTCCCTGTAATATAAAGTTCAAATCCTTTAGAGATCCTTCATGATCTGGCTCCTGTCTCATCTCTTTCCTGCCTCTCTCCCCTCTGGTCCTAAGCACAGCCCGACCACCTATTATCTCAGGTGTACTATACATTCTTCCTATTCTTTAGCACCACTGGCTGCTTATCATTTCCTTAATTTCCTGCATTGTTTCATTCACTTGCATTCCTATTACGAATAATGACAGATCCTTTTCATTTTGTCCTGAGCCCAAATAAAATATTTTGTAATGTTTTTTTTTTTTTCCCACTTGATTCTCATTGCATTTGCCAAATGCCTAGCACTTAACTCAGGGCTTGGCACATAGTAAATAGCAAATACTTGTTGATGACTAAACGAAGGATCGTAAGCAATAAAGATGACTCCCTCACTTTATGAGTTAGTAAATTGAGTTAAATTTGAGTTAATTTCTTTGAACCCACCCAATTTAGTCAGTTGCAGAGATCTGAACCATCTTTCTTCCCTTTTCTGGTTGGAAACTATTTTTCTTTTAAGATCCAGGTAAGGCGAGATTTTTTTCAGAAAAAAAAATCTTTTCTGTTCCCCCCAAACTTTCATTCCCGCCACTCATCTCAATAAAGTGAGTCATTCTCTTATACGTGTGGCTTGTTTACAACCCTAAATGACTGCACGTGGTGGACTGTCCCACCGTAATGTGTTTAATGTCTCCCTCTTTTTCTTGATGCTCCTGGAGCACCAACCTCTTTACATTTCTTTATGCCTGGTGTTCAGTATGTAATTGGTACCCAAAATTATTTCCTAAATTCAGATGAAAAGTCAGTGTTAAGACACTGTGTTAAAATATCAATTTAAACTTATATTTAATTTCCATAATACTATTACTGTAATCACCCTGAATTTTTTAAAAAAGCACACAAAGCCAATGAACTGTTTTAATATACATGTCTTTTTCTGAGGAAACCATGTATTGAATCATCCCTCAGTTCCTTGAAATGTGCTTTTGTTCTCACCACTCAAATGAAACTGCCTTCTGGATGGTCTCCGGGGACATCCAAGTCAAAGGTTTCTTTCATTTTTCCTTCTCCTCTATACCCAAAATGATCCATCACCACCCTTTCTTGTACCCTGGGACTGGATGAGCCAGGTTCTCTGTTTTCTGCCTCTCTGTCAGTTTCACATCCATCCATCCTCACTGCTTTCTCTTCTTTCAGCCAATAGAGAAAGGCTTGGGTCTGCTGGCTGGCCACTTCCTGCCTGGCTTCCTGTTTACACAGCAGGTGACCCCTGCTTCTTTCTTCCTTAGTCTTTCTCCTCTCTGTTGGCTTCACATTTCCACCTGTCATCCATTCATGCCTAACTGACCCTCTAGCACCTGAAACTCTGTAAACTCAAAAAAATTGGCACTGCTCGTACCCCTCCCTTGGAAAAGTTCTCTGGGCCTCTGGTCTCTCGTATCCTCAAACTATTCCATGAAGTGCTGAAACATCCATCCATCCTCCTGCCCAAGATCATGGTCGCTGCATCACTCTCATGCTTATATCTTTCCATGGTTCTCCATGCTCAAGGACATAAATCAAGTAGTGTATCAGGACTGGCCCTGGAAAATATTCCCACCCCCATATGCTTTTATGCACCCTTAGTCCATCCAAACCCATGGCTATTTGCTTCTAGGTTATTTTGGTGAACTTCTTACATTTGTGACTTTACTCTTCCCTTTGCACCTCCTCAAACTTCTCTCATCATGACTATCCTTTTTCTTTGGGTTCACGCAAACTCTTTCCTCTATGAAACCATCTTTAATTGCCTACTTTGTGTTTTCGCCAACAGTTTTGTACATAATGATTGACATTCATCTATTTTTACCTTTTGTTTTTGTTTATGTGGTAGCTCTTTCAGAAGCAAGTCTATAGCACCCACAGTCACTGGTAGGAACCCTGCTTATACAGGAACTGAGGAACAGTTGATGACTGGGACAATTCTGACCCAGAGGTGATTTCCTCAAATAATACTAGTTTTGTTGAGCTTTTCAGTGTTACAGAGGCATCTCTGATGAGAAGGCTAACACTAGGAATAACATCTCACTTAATAAAAATGTAGAAATAAGTATCACTGGTTAATTTTGGTCTTTAAAAATTTGCTTTTGGGGCGCCTGGGTGGCTCAGTCGGTTGGACGTCTGACTTGGACTCAGGTCATGGTCTCACAGTCTGTGAGTTCGAGCCCCACGTCGAGCTCTGTGCTGACAGCTCAGAGCCTGGAGCCTGCTTTGGATTCTGTGTCTCCCGCTCTCTCTGCCCCTCCCCCACTCCTGCTCTGTCCCCCTCTGTCTCAGAAATAAATAAACATTAATTTTTTAATTTTGCTTTAAACTGGTTAAAGGATAAATAGGGGGAGCACAGAGGATTTTTAAAGGTAGTGAAAGCTCTCTTTGTGACACCACAGTGAGGTACACATGTCACTATACATTTGTCCAAAACCATATAATGTACAATACCAAGAGTGAGCCCTAAGGTAAACTATGGACTTTGGGTGATTATGATGGTATCGATATAGAATCATCAATTTTAATAAATGTACTACTCTGGTAGGGAATGTTACTGGGGAAGGGTGTGCATGTGTGGGAGGAAGGCACATATGGGGAGTTTCTGTACCTTCCTCTGAATTTTTCTGTGGACCTAAAACTACTCTAAGAAAATTAAGTCTTCAAAATATTGTCTGAAACACCAAAGCGAAACCAATTTAAAAACAATCGTCTTTATATTTAGTGCACACATGTGAGAATCACAAGACCTCATAAACCTCCAAGTATCTCCTTTACCTGTCTGCAATGATGCTATCCTCATTAATTACCATATTGGAAATCCAATCCATTTAAGTCGCTGGTTTTTTGTTAATTGAAATATATTTGACATATAATGCTGTGTAAATTTAAGGTGCATACATGTTAATTTGATACATTCATATATAGCAATATGATTGCCATTATAGCAACAATTAGCACCTCTATCCTACTGTATAATTATCATTACTTTTCAGTGATGGTAATAATTAAGATCAAGTCTCTCAGCAAGTTTGATTATTATAATATGATTGTATTGTCTATATTCACTATACTGTACATTAGATCTCTAAGACTTATTTACTACTTGTTGCAAATTTGTACCCTGAAACAACACCTGTCCCATTGTCCATCCCCCACCGCTGGTAAACACCATCTTATTTTATGTTTTTAAAAGTTTGGAATTCTAAATTTTTTTTATATCCCACATGTAAGTGATATATCATAGTATTTGTCTGATTTATCTCACTTAGCATAATGTCCTCAAGTTCCATACATATTGCAAACAGCAAAATGTCCTTTCTCATGGGTGAATAATATCATATATATATATATATATAATTAATATATAGAGGATATTATATATATGGTCATATCCTATTTATCCATTCATCCTATATATTTATATATTCATATATATTTATATTCATCTGTATATATCACATCCTATTTTTCTATTCATCAATTGATATGCACTTAGGTTGTGAATAATGCTGTAATAAACTTGGGAGTATATCTTTGTGACACCCTGTTTTCATTCCTTGTAGATACATACCTAGAAGTGGAATTCCTGATTAATACTGATCCTGATTAATTCCTGATTAATTCCTGATTAATACTGGAATTCCTAATCTATTTTTAATTTTTTGAAAAACTCTCATATTATTTTCTATAGTGGCTGAACCAATTTACATTCCCACCAACATTGTACAAGGGTTCCTTTTTCTCCACACCCTCTCCAATACTTATAATCTTTTGTCTTCTTGATGATAGGCATTCTAACAGGTGTGTGATAATATCTCAATGTGGTTTTGATTTCCATTTTCCCAATGATAAGTGATGTTGAGCATCTTTCATGTACTTGTTGGCCATTTGGATGACTTCTTTGGAAATATACCTATTTAGCTACTCGGCGCCTTTTAAATCTGATGTTTTTTGTTACTGAGTTGTTATGCACTCTTCATATATTTTGGATATTAACCTTTTACCAATATAAGGTTTGAAAAAATTTTCTCCCATTCTCTAGGTTGCCTTTTCATTTTGGTTGTCTCCTTTGTGGTCCAGAAGCTTTAAAATTTGACACAACTCCATTTGTTGATTTTTGCTTTTGTTGTTTGTTTTTAGTATTATATTCAATTAAGTCACTATTTATGGTGAAATATTCAAATGAGAATCTAAAGCCAAGAGAAATAAGATTATATACCTATTACCTGCGATAGTATTCATATTCCAGATTAAGTTAAGAGTCAGCTACATAGTGGGAAGTTGGGGGAAGTCAGGTGGCAATGTGAAGAAAGTGTTGGTATAAGAAAATGGGTGAGATGAGATCAATATATGCATTCCCACATCATTGCATATTTTTGTTCAACAAACATTTTGTAAGGAGTAAGCTTTATGCATGTAAATCACTTTAGGGTGTGACCATAAAATACAACACTTGTACAATTTACACTTGTACAACATTTTGTAAGGAGTAAGCTTTATGCATGTAAATCACTTTAGGGTGTGACCATAAAATCCAACAAATTTACAATTTATCAAGCTGACCTTATTCCTCATGGATCTTTTTCCCTAGGATTTCAGGAAAAAAAAATATGTTCCCTGCCTCCACCCCCCTGGCTGAGGTAATCAAGATAGATGCTATAAAGGAAGTGACATTTGAGTTGGACAGATTCCAACAGGGTCAGGAAGATTTTAACAAGCAGAAATTGCAAGGAATCTAGGATCTATTTCTATGAGTACCTGTTATATATGCACAGAAATAGGTCCTAGAATAAATGCCTATAAAACACCTCTGGGAATGTATTATATATTCCAGACTCCTGGAAAACAGGTGTAACTAAAAGGAAATAAGGAAGGAAGAAGGGATAAAAAGGGGAATAAAAGACAGTAGTATTTACTAGATGAAATAAAGTAATATGCTTCTCCAAATTGCCAGTCTCAGTAAGTACTTGGTAGGCTACTAAAAATGGACATTCAACTTCCCAAATAAATATTATGAGTTGAAAACATTTTTGCAAGACTCAGCTAAGCCCCAAACTCGAGGCAATAACAACACTATAGCAATTCCATTTATTATCTACTTATATAAAAATGCATACAGTCTTATTTGATTGCCCCATTGCCTATAGGTTAAGTATTATTATCCCACTGTAACTAATGAAGTATTCAGGCTTATAAGGTAAAGACTTGCTCCAAGTCACAGAGCTGATCAGAGTGGCTTCTGATCAAGGAGTAATTATGAGCCATAAAATAGCAGCTGAGGGTCTCAGCATCAAGTTAAATTTGCTGTTGCTCATTTTCAGGCCTTTCCCCATGATCTCAACTTAAACTGCATGGCTGAAATGTGGGCCAAACTTTGGGGGGTTTAAGTCCAAATTCTAGAAATTCTTAGTGTAATCATAATCATAATATCATTGGGTCTTAGTTCTCCCATCTGTAAAAATGGGAATAATAACAGAGCTAAGTCCATTGGGTTATATGAGGGCTACATGAGTAAGTTTTAGAATAGTGCCTGATACATGGTAAGAACTCAGTAAGGTTACTTTTCATTATTATTCCTTGGGACGAAAGTTTATGACTTTTTATTACTTAATCATTTTCTTTAAACTCTCCTCCATCTTATCCTTTTGACTCCAAATAAACCCAAGATTTCCATTTCACAATATTTTTTGTTAAAAATCATACTAATAACAAGATAACAGATAACTGCTTTCAGGAATATACTTTAATATTCACCACACATTTAATATTAACAAAAACAATGTAAATTTATTATATTGAGGCAAATTAGAATGTATTACTCTTGGTCTCTGGTATTGATTTTCTTCTTTTCTTCTTTCACCAAATTTGGGTCAATATCAGTGTTTCAATGAGTCTCGGTAGTATCAACTATTCTGAGACACGTATGAATTACTTATGGGTATATTAACTATAGTTCTCTCAGAGTTCCTCTACCATTCTCAAAATACCCATGGACCTAATGATATTTTTAACCCTTGTATCTTATTCCAAATGACAGAATACAAATATAAAACAAACACACATACAAAACAAAACAAAAAACCCACCCCCTAACCAAAAAAACATTGAACACAAAAGCATACAAGATACAATTCCTATTTCTTTTTGAGCTATAGATTAATCGTTAAATAAAGACAAAGACAATAGTTGGTCAGTTTTCATTGTTTTGTATTTTGGCCAAAAATGTCGCATATTACTCTAACCAGATTACTTATCAATACATAGCATTGATGGCTGAAGGATCAGTTGAAATTTTGTATTGAACCAAATGAACTCATACGTTTAAAAAGGAACCTAAAATGTATATTTTGCTGCATATGGGGAATTAAAATCAACCACCCCTTGCACATTTCAGGGTATAAATTTTAGAAGCCCCTTGTCTTCTTCATTCTGTTAACATAACAAATGTGAAATGAGCAAACATAGACTGGATCATGCATAGATATTCACATATGTTGACTTTACCCTTTCTCTTCCTTAATAACATATCAAGAATATAAGCATATTCACTGGTAACCATGACAGCATAATGATTCAGAAGGACACTGATTTGCATGTTAGGAGTCACTTGAATGAGTTTCAATTGCTTCATCTATAAAATGAAGCAGTTTTAAAAATTATATTATTCTACAGAGAGTTAATTTAACAGTTCCTGAATAAGGCACATATTTTTAATATATGTATATATTTTACATATATTTTACATGGTATACATAATATACTATATTTTATACAGTGAAAAAGCACAATACACATTTAAATTTAGGTTGAAAATATGATAGACACTACAAAAAATCATATGATATTATATTCTTCTTGTATATCTTTTGATTTAAAAAAAGATCCACTAAGGACAGAAGGAAAAAATGTGTCCAATAATGAGAAGAAATGAAGCCCATGTAACTCATGTAAAATATGAAACACATACATACTCTCTCTATATATCTATACATTAATACATATATAAATGTATATATATATATATTTTTACATATATATATATATATTTTACCTATTCTCTAGGTAAAATATATATGTCTCTAGGTAAAATACATGAAGACATCATTTTAAATTGGCAGTAAAAAAAGTAAGTCTAAAATTTACCTTAGGGCTTTTAAGGACCCACTACTATCCATTTATTTACATTTGTGCATGAAAGCAACAAATGGCTACATGCTTAGTTTTCCAATAGAGGCACCTAGTATATTATTTTTATTTTGTAACATAATCCATATAGAAGAGCAAAACAAATATCTATATAATAAATGCCACTGTAAATATGTGCCACTTACCAAGGAATTATCCACTGATTGTTTTAAATATCTGCCTTTCTGGATAGCTTGCTTAACATAGTCACTATATGGTCCATAGAGTAACTAGTCCTACAAACATCAACCAGTGTGTGGGTGTGAATATAGTGAAAAGCACAAGGCTGCAAAGTCAGAAGACCTGGGTTCAATAGCAGGCTCTATCACTTAACTAACTGCATAATTAATATTAAATAGCTTAGCATCCATTGGATTTTATGCCCTTATGTTTAAGTAAGGCTGATAATTATACTTTCTCTCCTTACCACACAGAGTTGGTCTGAGTTATGAATATGAAACATTACACAAGTGTTCATCATTGTTAGAGTTGACGTGACATCCAAATATCAGAACTGATATATCGGTTATTTTCTGGCTCTTAGTTTCTTTCATGCCCTCCATCACTTGCCGAATCAAACTCCCAATTCCACCCATTTAACATTCTAAATATCTCTTAAGTCTTTGCTCTCTTTCCCATCCCTACCATCACCTCACCATGGCAGTACCTCATCCTGTTAGCAGCTTCTTCCCTTTCCATGCCACTTCAAGTCATCTTGTAACAAAGATGCCACAATGATCTACCCCAAAACACAATCTGACCATGATATTTTCCTAGCCTACATCCTAGGAAGTTCCCTGTCAACTATAGAGTGAAGTTCAAACTTTAAGAGTGTATCTATAGCCTACTCTCATCTGATGCCCTGAACTACCTCTCCGGACTTCTCTCTCACCACTTCAGTCCTCAGCATTTCTAGGTCTTAATTTAATGGTGTGTTCTTTGAGAATTTCCTACTCCCTTTTCAACAAGTAGCTATCTCCTATGTAACCATTAAAAATTAACTGGGGAAACTTTCCAAGACATAGTTAGTAAGCCTAGAAGGCACATCTACATATCAATTAATTTCCGTATTATAACACACTTATTTACTTCTGTGTCTACCTTTCTGGTGAGTTCTTAATGACAGAGACCTTTTGTGTTTTTTTGTGTTTTTTTTTAGCACCCAGGACAGTTCCTAGCATATATGAGGAACATTTGTTGAATACATACTGCTGTTTCTACTCTGAGGAAGGTCTGTGCCCAAATCTTTATACAACAACCAAGAAGCTAAATATTGAAAATCATCAAATTAAAGCAACAACGAGCTGGAATACCTACACAACAAAGACCAAGATAATACTGTTCCAAAAGTAAATCCATGGCTCTTATGCTTTAAAAGACAATCTCATTACACCTAAATATTACAAAGAGATATTTCAAAAAATGTGCTACTTCCATTCATCATGCATAAATAAAACTGCATAGCAATTATTAATGGTAATTATGATAAATATTTTATAAACTTTAATTTGAATGGTAATATCCAGTTTGGTAAGAACTTAAAGATTCATTGAAAAAATGCCACATGGACCCTTTTGGGGAAAAAAGATTACTTTAATGAAATTAAAGTAATGAAGGGTCTTGAATGAATGAAGATTGAAGGGTCTTGGGAACTGAGCCCAAAACCAAACCTAATATGCAGTAACCACAGTGACACATTAACCTTCAAATAATAATCACCCTCCTACCACAGTTACTACTTGAAATATTATTCTTTGGGGATGTTGATTCAGAATATTTTACCATATTAAGTATAATTCAGCTAGGTCACAAATACTAAAAGAAAAAAAGAGAAAAAAACAAAACAAAAGTCAATGATAGTGTTTTTAAGTTACATATTTCTCTCCATTAGAGTTCAAGTTTTGTTTTTATTCTCACTTAATAATTTTAAACATATTTATATCCAAATTTGTGTCTTCTTAGCCTGTCTTTCCCTATCTAAATTGTTCCTTGACACTTCCTCATGAATCTCATTTTCCAAGGCTTTAATCAACATTTCTACTTCCTTCTGAGTTCTAATGTTACTTGTTGTCCTCTAAAAATATGGACATCTGCAAGCAGAAAATATATATCACCTAAAAGTTTTCAATGCAATGTATTTATTCTTTAGATTGGTTAATAAGATTTGTTAGTCTAGTGACTGAATTTGCATAATAATAAGCAATCAGTAAATGGCATAGTCCAGCTCGGCTATTCTTTTAAGCATTTCTATTCAGTGTTCAGGTTTTTAAATGCTTTGTAATTATTTTTGTTTGGTATTATTCACAATAAAATTGTGAAATAGGTCAATATCAAACTCACAGCAATCTACGCTTCTCAAAGATGCTGTATAATTAAACTTTAATATTCCTTCAAGGCAGAACAGAGGCTAGACTGAAAAATACTGGAAGAAAAAATTGGTACTGTCACTTTATAAATTTGTACAAAAGTACTGGAACATTTCTAAGGACTACAAATAGTAGTACTAACTGAACATATGAGTGATAAACCTTGAGGATGAAGTTCATCAGATAGCCTCAGGCAGAGCAAGTATTGATCCAAAGCCAGGAACCCAGGGCACTCTGCATGCAAATTTGCATTGCAAGAAGAATTCCTAAAACAAAATTCCAGGCACAGTCTCCTTTACAATTAAAATGATTTAGTTTTCCTATCCAGCCTCTAAAAATGTCTCCAATCCACTTCCCTACTAATTCGGCTTCTTCTTGTGCCATGTGTTCTGACTTCAACTCTTAGCATTAACTTTCCGAGTATCATCTGGGTTTAGACCTATATCACTTCACCTAACCGTTACTCCATTTTAGCTACATATAAATTTTGAAATTGCCCCACACGTTGGCTTCTAAAACATCTCCTTACTGGTTGCCTTCATTTTCTCCTTTGGTTTTATGTTCATCCACAAGCTCGTTTTATGCCACTTGTTTTTGATGTGCTATTCTCCAGGTTGATATGTTTTGATCCTCTCCTCGCTCTATGCTCTTCTGAGGTGATCCGGTCAACCACAACAGCTTTAAGCTGCACTTCTGCTCTAAAACCTTTCATGTGTTTCTTTCTCCAACCTGGATATTTCTTCTGAGCTGACACATATATCCCTGATGCCTATTAAATATATCCAGTGGATACTGCATAGGCATGGTAAACCTTATTTATCAAAAAACTACTTCTTCAAGTGTTTCTCTTTCTGCATCTTGGTAAATGGAATCACCATCTACCTAGGCAACCAAGCCAATAAGCCTGGAGTCATTCTAGAATGCTCTCTGCTCCACTTCCCACATTCGATCAAACTTCATTTCTTCAAAATATTTGAGAGGCTACTATGTACCAGATATTAAGCCAGGTGCTGGACACATCTCAGTAAATAATGTAGATATCATTCTTTTTCTTCAATTTCTTTTTAACATTTATTCATTTTTGAGAGAGAGAGAGAGAGAGAGAGAGAGAGACAGAGTGTGAGTGGGGGGAGGGGCAGAGAAAGCGAGAGGGAGAGACAGAATCTGAAGCAGGCTCCGGGCTCTGAGCTGTCAGCACAGAGCCCAACATGGGGCTCAAACCCACTGACCGTGAGATCATGACCCGAGCTGAAGTCAGCTGGTTAACCGACTGAGCCACTTAGGCACCCATGGTAGGTATCATTCTTATAGTCAGAATTTATATCCTACTGGGATGTATAAAGAGGCTATTCATACTGTAGTCTATGTGAAAGACATTCCCAGGAGTTTGACAATATACAACCTATGGAGCCCTATTATATCTACATCTATATCTATATCTGTATCTATATCTATATCTATCTATATCTATCTATATCTATATCTATATCTATATATATATTCCTATATTCCTATATTCCTATATATATATTCCTATATATATATATATTCCTATATTCCTATATATATATTCCTATATATATATATATATATTCCTATATATATATATATATATATATATATATATATATGTATATTCCTACATCACTTTCTTCCTGGAATGCCACAATAGCTTATAACCAGTTTTCTGTCTTTTACCGTTTACCCTGTTTATGTAGACAAGATAATCTTTCTAAAATTCCAAGCTGACCACAACTTTATCATGCTAAGCTTACCTATGGGATACAGTCCAAAGTCCTTGAACTAGCCTATAAAGCCCTTATTGATGGAGCCACTCTATACTCCACTTCTCCACACATATTCTCTACTGTGGCCATGCTAAGCTCCTTGCAAATCTCCATGACAAGTATGCTCTCCTGCGGTTCTATGCCTCCACACATGTTCTACCATAAATAATCCCCCCCGTCTAAATAGCTTCTACTTACACTTTGCATTCATCCCTAGCATCAACCTCTCTCCAAAGTCTTCCTTAAGAACGTTATAGTCCCGTGGGTGCACTACTTTTCATCTCTCACTTCACCCTGCCATATGCCCATAATATTACTTACGGAATCTGATTATAATCAGAGGTTTGCCTCTCTTTCCTGATAGACTTTAAGCTTTTGAGGGGCTAGGACCCTAGTTCGCTCACTTCCATGTTTTTGCTTCCTACAACAGTGCCTTGCATGTAGGAGTCCCTCAGTAAATATTCAGTGAATAAATTTATTGGTGGCAAATAGTCTATCTTGAATAATGATACTGTGTTCTTCTTCAAGTACGATGTTATTAAGTCCTACCTAGCTCCAAATAGGCAATGGTTCCCTAACCTGTGAGACCAACTCATCTTTCCTGTGCATTCCAGGGCCTTCACAATGTCCAAAAGGAGATCCCTTCTGAAAAAATGGTAATCTTACATTTCCTTCAAAGTTCAAGATTTACTTTCTCTAGGAAGCCCTCTTTATTACTTCAATAGAAATAGTATTTTCTTACTTTGAATTCCCAACGTTCTAACACAGAAATAGATACTTGCCTATAGTTTTACTAAGAAACTTTTCTCTGTATATGCACCCTTTTGTACCAAAACTATTTATCAAAGGTTTTATGAATAAAGAGTCCTCTCTTTGAGTTGTCTCTGCTACCTACTCCATTAATGCAAGTATGACAGGTATCTAATATATCCTTCAATCTTTGAAGAAGCAAATAAAGAGTCCCTCTGGATTCTGCTCTCAAAGTGCTCCAAAACTGTTCACATAAATCCAATTATTTTCTGTATTTATCTTATTTGATATATCAGCATTGCCCATCAGAGCTGACAACTCTTTCTTGAAAGGTATACTACCCTTAGCTTCCATTCACTATACCCCTCTGATTGTTTTTCTGCCTCTCTGGCTACTCCTCAGTCGGCCCTTGGAACTGTTATTCCTTTACCAAACCATTAAACTTTAGGTTCCTTAGGGAGGTCTCCTCCCCAGGCCCACTTCTCATCTTACTCCTCACATACAACCCAAACAATCTGTGCTTTTCGCAACTTCATTTTAATAGAGTAGAAAAGTAACTTCACTGTTTAAGATGTGCAACAATGTGTTTCCAATGAGCATAGTTCCTATCATTATAATGGATAAGGGGTTAAGGAACAGAAGAGCAAACCACTGAGTAATTTTAGAAAAATATTCAACAGATACATAGCATAAAAAGGACATTCATAATCATATAAGTTTTATGAAGACTGGACGGATGTTGCAGATGGCCTGAGAATTTAAAGGCTATTTTGTTCTGTAAAATGTAACTTTGATTCAGATCATGCTAGTGAATATAAAATCATTTGTGTTTGAGTGATTATGCTTTAAACCATAGGGGAGAATATTTGCACATTTACCCCAGCAAAAGTTGCAGCAGCCTCCCTCAGGCAGAAGTGTTTAAGTGTCTGATGATGTATAGTGACTTGCTTAAAAGAGGATGAAACAACATACCCTCAGGCAAGCAAGAGGATCTGAATGGAGCCAATTTAGGAAGTACAGTGCCTCAGCAAATTCACAAATTAATCCAAATTAAGACATTTTGCTATGTCAAAAGATCAGTTCTTCAACTCAAATTTATAAGAGGGTAGGGGGGGAAGGAGTCAAAATGTACATTCCATAAAAATCCTCATGTGGTCAAAAGTATACCTTGAAAAATTATAGAGCGAAAGTCACCAGCATGCATTATTTCAAACCGGTGGAAATTTAAACTTTATTTTTTTTATTAAATCAATCAGGACAAACTGACGGTGACAGGGGGGCGGGGGGAAGATGGGTGAAAGAGGTGATGGGGATTAAGGAGGGCACTTGTGATGAGGACCAGGTGATGTATGGAAGTGTTGAATGACTATATTGTACTCTTGAAATATTACACTGTATATTAACTGGAATTTAAATAAAAACAAAAAAAGAATGGGCAGTATTTCTGAAAACGGGTGTGAAGATAAAGAGATAAAAACAGAAGGACCAAGAAATAAAAGTAAAATAATAAATCAATTGGGAATGGGGAGGATTATAATTTATTTTGCTCTAAAGCATCTAGAAATTTAGATATGTCTGAAACATGTGTGTGTCTTTTGTATAATACAGCGTGTGATACATTATGTGTTGCAGTAGTTATTTAATCTGCATATTTCATCTAGAACACTGACACTTACGTTTCTCCCAGGTATGGGGAGTAAATTACTGACTGAAGTCCCTGGGTCTCTAAAGCAAACTTGAGAGTCTAATTGAAACTTTTATTACTGTGTCTACCTATCCATTCTAGTAGAAACTAGATAGTGATCTTTTTAAGGTCTGTAATCGTGTTCTCAGGGCTATATTTTCAGGTATGAGCTCCACAAACTCCCAGAGACCGATCCATAAGAAGATTACATGAAGGAGAAACATTAAATCAAGTGATTTCATCATGTATGAAAACACCAACAGCTTTGCTCGAAACACTATTCATTCTGCTCACTGTTATTCGGGAAAATCATTGCTCATGTGGACACATGATATCTATGCTTCTAAATGTCTTGGCAGCATATTATGAGGATTTGTTTAAAATATTTTTAGCAAAAATAATCTTCATCTCTTGTGTAAATATGTGTTTCTTTCTGACCTTCATGACAAACTCAAAAACTCTGAAAATTGTAACATGACCTTACCTTGCTTCCATTTTCTCTCGTCTCTTGTTCCATCTTGAGGTCAGAAATTAGAAGATTCTTATATTTGTTTTTTCCATTACTGCTGTGGTCATCTATTCTGTATTCCGAAGTCAGCTGAGCGGAGAGGGGACTGTCACTCAGGTTCAGTGGCTGCTCGTCCTGCTCCAGCCCAGTTTTGCCATCGCCATTGGAGTCACCCATATCCCTGCTGTGTGTTCCCCCTGAAGCAATTGAACTGTGCCCCAGAGTCTCATTGCCATTAAAGCTCTCTGCAGCAGAATCATCTGTTGAAAAGAATATTTTGGTTTTAATTAACATGCCATTCGGTTTCTACTTCAACTCACATTTACTGAGCTCCTATTACGTGCTTGCCATGGTGCTAATTTTACATATCCTGTGCAGTTTCATCCTTAGCAATAACTTGTGAAGCAGCCATTGTTATTTGTAATCTAGTAGGCACATTTAGGCACAAGAAGAAATGAAGTAAGAAAAAGATAAAGTAGGGAAAACAGTTTGATCTCAAATGCAATCTCAAAGAAAAGTAAATTTAAAAAAGAAAACTTGTTCATTGTTTTGCAGAAACTTTTTTGTTTTTCAAGCGACAATGTCAAGATTTGGGGAAAATTCTCTGATAAAAGCATTGTCTATATGCTAGCAGGGCATATGTTGGTTCAAGCTTTATGAGTGTTTAATACACATCAAACACATTAAAAGAGCTCGTCACCTTTGCTCCAGTCATTACACTTCTGGGACTTTTAAACCTAAAGAGAGCAATCATTGTGTGCATTGCTGTGCAGGTAAAAAGGTCTTTACAAAAATGTTTCTTACGATAGCAAACATTTAGAAGAGACAGAAATTACCAAAAATAAAAAAATTGGCTTAATATATGTTGAAATGATTAGAATATGGGAAATGTGGAATATGGGAGGGAGAATAGTGAAAAATACAGTCTCAAATGTTAATATTAATTTCTTCTTAACTGTATGGCACTGGATATTTTAATACTCTCTAATATTTACAACATATATATGATTTAAAGCTTATGAAAGAAACTGAAGAAAACACAAAGAAATGGAAAACATTCTATGTTCGTGGATTAGAAGAACAAATATTGTTAAAATATCTATACTACCCAAAGCAATCTACACACTCAATGCAATCCCTATCAAAATAACACCAGCATTCTTCACAAAGCTAGAACGAACAATTCTAAAATTTGTATGGGATCAGAAAAGACCCCGAACAGCTAAAGTAATGTTGAAAAACAAAGCTGGAGGCATCACAAATCCGGACTCCAACTGTATTACAAATCTGTAATCATCAGGAAAGTATGGTATTGACACAAAAACAGACACAGACATCAATGGAACAGAATAGAGAACCCAGAAATGGACCCACAAATGTATGGCCAACTCATCTTCAATAAAGTGGAAAAGAATATCCAATGGAAAAAAGACAGTCTCTTCAGCAAATGGTGCTGGGGAAACTGGACAGCGACGTGCAGAAGAATGAACCTGGACTACTTTCTTATACGATACACAAAAATAAATTCAAAATGGATGAAAGACTTAAATTTTAGATAGGAAACCATCAAAATCCTAGAGGAGAAAACAGGAAGCAACCTCTTTGACCTTGGCCACAGCAACTTCTTACTAGACATGTCTCTGGAGGCAAGGGAAACAAATGCAAAAAATGAACTACTGGGACTTCATCAAGATAAAAAGCTTCTGCACAGTGAAGAAAGCAATCACCAAAACTAAGAGGCAACCTTCCTAATGGGAGAAATATTTGTAAATGACATATCTGATAAGGCTTAGTCCCAAAATCTATAAAGAACTTATCAACATCAACACCCAAAAACAAATAATCCAGTGAAGAAGCGGACAGAAGACATAAATAGACACTTTCCAAAGAAGACATCCAGATGGCTAACAGATACATGAAAAGATGCTCAACATCACTCACCACCAGGGAAATACAAATCAAAACCACAATGAGATGCCAACTCACACCTGTCAGAAGGGCTAAAATTAACAACTCAAGAAACAACAGATGTTGGTGAGGATGCAGAGAAAGGGGAACACACTTTTGCACTATTGGTGAGAATGCAAAGTGGTACAGCCACTCTGGAAAACAGTATGGAAGTTCCTCAAAAAATTAAAAACAAATCTACCCTATGACCTGACAATTGCACTACTAGATATTTATCCAAAGGATACAAAAATGCTGATTTGAAGGGACACATGTACCCCAATGTTTATAGCAGCACTATCAACAAGAGCCAAATTGTGGAAAGAGCCCAAGTGTCCGTTGACTGATGAATGGATAAAAAAAAAAAGTGGCCTACATATACAATGGAATATTACCTGGTAATAAAAAATAATGAAATCTTGCCATTTGCAACAACATGGATGGAACCAGATAGAATGTATTATGTTAAGTGAAAAAAGTCAGTCAGAGAAAGACAAATATCATGATATTCACTTACAGATGGAATGTAAGAAACAAAACTCATAAACACAGGGGAAGAGAAGAAAAAATAAAATAAGATAAAAACAGAGAGGGAGGCAAACCACAAGAGATTTTTAAATACAGAGAACAAACCGAGGGTTGCTGGAAGGGATGTCGGGGGACAGGCTTATGGGTGATGGGCATTAAGATGGGCACTTGTTGGGATCAGCACTAGGTGTTATATATAAGTGATGAATCACTGGGTTCTTCTCCTGAAACCAATACTACACTGTATATTAACTAACTTGAATTTAAATAAAGAAATTTAAAAATAAATAAAATAACTGTAGAAAAAAACAAAACAGGGAGGAAGGGGAAGAAGTAGAATTAACCAAAATTTTCTGGCTTTAAAATAAATGATAAGCTTGTTTAGTAAAACATATCAATAACAATTTACTTAGAGTAAAAAACAAAATTTAGATGAAACAGGAAAATTCTATTTCTCTTAATTTCATCTTTGCATTTATGGTAAGAATTTTCTATTAATGTTAAAGGACTATGAAATGCAAAGGTGTTAGATTATTTCCTGCAGTTAAAGTCTACTGATGAAGCCATAAAAATATGAACACATAAGAGTAATAATATTCATATTTGTAATATTTTGATTTCTGAATATTCCCCAGTGTGCTTTATTTTTGTAGGATGCAATGAAAAATTTATGCCTTCTAATCAATTAAATTCATGAAACAAATATATAAATTTCAAGAAGTGGTATAACTCACCTGTTCATTCATTCATTCAACGTTTATTGAATACCTATGCTTGGCCAAAAGGGGGTTAAATATTTGGCCAATAGAGACTGTGTCTTCAGTAATTTCACAAATAATTAAAAGAGACAGAAAAAACAAACAAACATGCAACTAAAATGCAGAGGAAAAAGGCTTTGACCCAAAACAAGGGGTAAACACATCACAGAAGTTTTCCTAAAGAAGGTGGCATATGAGCTAAATTCCAAAAGACGAGTAAGCCTTAACCCGGTGATGAAGGTGGGGGAGAGAGTTTCCCAATTAGAGATCAGCAGGGGCAACACCTCAGAGGAAGGAAAGTGCAGGGCAGATGGGAAGTAAGGTTGGGGTGCTGAGTGCAAACAAGAGAATACGAAAGGGAGGCAGAGAATGTGTTTTGTTGAACTAAGAGCGTGGATTGTAACTTGGGAGTGAATAGGAGCATTTTTATGCAGAAGTGATATGAACAAAACTGTGTTTTAAAGAGATTACTCTGACTGATGAGGAGAATGGGATGAAGGCAACAAAAGTGGGACCGTTAAGAGCTCTATAAGCCACTGGCTCAGCATTGCTGAAAGCCCAAACCAAAGCAGCAACAGTGCAGAACAAGAGGAGACTCAAAAAATCCTAAGAAAAGAACAAGTAAGACTGAGAGTAGGGCAGACAAGGGTCTGGGAGGAAGCCCAGATCTCCAGCTCCAATGTGAAATGAAAACAAAGGGTATTAAGTTTAATTTTCAATAAAATGATATTTTTAAAAATTTTCTAAAACCGCTTTGTGAAGTTAAAATACATTCAAATGGCAAGATTCTACTCATAAATTCCTCTTTGTACATTTCCATTCAAAAAAAGACTTCATGGGGAGAGAAAACATACATAAGAGAATTTAAGAAACTGGTCATAAATAACATGACATATCACTTTCCACAGCTATTGAGAAAATCAAAAACGTTCTTCTTCTTTTTGTTTTAACCATGAAATATAGAAGGTTTTTGAAATAAAGAATTAGAGGTGTGATTTATATAAGCAACCCATAAAATTGCACATGCTCTTTATGTGAAGTCAAATCCTATGCTAAAGTATGCTAAATCATTTCGGATTATTTAAGTTATTTCTTTCCACGAAAGTCCAAAGAAAAGCAGAAGGTACATATTCAAGTCCAGTTCTTAAATTCATGAAGAAAAATGTGATGTAACATTTGTGCACTAGAATCCCTTAAAATACTAAACATTTTATGTAATAAAAATTTTGTCAATATGTTAAAAGAACGAATAACCCTAAAAGTATATTATATACACAAAATGGATACTAGCAGAAAACAAATCCAACGTCTATTACAGTTAAGAAATTAACATGCTACAACTGTTTCTTTAATCTAAAATCATCATACATATTTAGTAACTAGTGTACCATTTATTCGCATTTTAAATAAGATAAACATTATTACCTCAGGATAATTTTTAATAAAAGTCATGTATTTGTAATTTTGGTATAAAGTATAAACAATAAAGGAGAAAATATTTTTAGACAGAGTACCTCACTCCAGATGTTACCAAGGTAACTAAATTCCACAGCTTTACATATTTCATTCTTGAGTAAATCGGTATGTTTCATAAAGAACAAGTGAATAATTTACTTATTTGTATATAATATATATTCACACCATTTTATCATTTAAATGGTAAAAGAACGAGTAATGTCACATGCCACTGTTTTATCAATCAAAATTTGAAACAAAGTTTTGATGTCTATATTAGAAAAATTCAACAGAAAGAGGGAGCAGACATTAAACTGAAACTAAATGAAGCATTTTTGATTGTCTGGGTTCTCATAACCATATTAATGATTTGTATTTTCTCCTCCTTGAAGATACTTTTCCAGAATTTGAAACCACAAATCTCAGACTCCTCTACTTATCATAATCGACTCACAGCAGTTTATTGCTCTCAAGGGGAAATCTGCTTCCTTACCCAACATAGTTTGCTCCATCCTAAGTGGCTGCTGGCATGCAGGTCGAGAGCTGCTACACAGAGGGTACGGTGCTGAGATCTGTAGGTATGGCCTTCAGCTTCACAGGCCAAGAGCAATGGTGCTTCTCTCAAATTTCAGCCTGGGCACCAGAGCATTGGAACCAAAACTCTATGTGTGAGTACCAAGGGAAAAAACGGCACCTGGAGCTTTGAAAATTAAGAGTGCCCAGGGTACCTAGCAACAGAAGAGAACATGGAATGTGATGACAGGTAGTGTGGCAATCCAGTGACATCAGGAAGGCCGATGGATGTTTGGGTTCCATTGCTTTGAGGTTAGTTTTGCTGGGATGGATTTAGTGTTGTGGAGAGGGCCATCCAAGTTAGCTCAGCTGCGACTCTTGCCTGTAAGGTGCAGTGACACTAACCCTAATGGCAAGCTGTTCATTTTCTTCTTTCTCCTTCCCTACTCCCACTCCCTCCACCAATTGGTACAGACCCTAGAAATACTATTTGTTTCAATTATGTCTAATGTAGTCACAAGCCTTTTGTGTGAAGCAGTTGCATCAGAACCAGATTCAATGGTTAGCTCTCTCCATATAAAGAGAATTAACCAATGGGGCGCCTGGGTGGCTCAGCTGGTTAAGACTCTGACTTCAGCTTAGGTCATGATCTTGTGGTTCCTGAGCTGGAGCCCTGCGTTGAGCTTTGTGCTGGCAGTGCAGAGCTTGGAGCCTGCTTCGGATTCTGTGTCTCCCATTCTCTCTCTGCCCTCCCTCCCTTCCTCTCTCTCTCTCTCTCTCTCTCTCTCTCTCTC